>NC_050174.1:12388069-12658069 GCF_008315115.2 Sander lucioperca
AGCTCTCTTTCTAAGTGGTTATCTACTTTCACTTATCTTTTACTTCACTGCCCCTCCTTCTCCCCATGGTGTCGTTGTAAATCAAGACAGATTTGAAACAATGTACTGGTGTTATTAAAAGATGTCAACATTATATTTGCATTAGATATGAAACACTTCATATATATCTATCCCACTCAAGGCAGGAAATTAAGCTTACCACAACTTAATTAGAGGACAGGTGAGGTCAGTCCATTTAGCAAGTGGCAAATTAAAAATCTTGTAAAAGAATAACACTCAAACCATATTAGATGAGTTTTTACCTATACTGACATTTCACAATAACATATTATAGGGAAGTTCAGTGTCTTAATATCAGCTTCTATCATTCTCCCCCAGTTCCTAAAATCTATATTGTTGGTGTTTTATTGGCAAACATATTGGATATTGTCCATAGCAACAGGTTAACATTACCTTTGTCATTTTTTGGTGACTCCCTGACCATCACCAACAGGCAAAGATTTATTTTTGTACACGAGAAATATTAAACTCTCATGAGAAGACTGCCATAAAAATTAACTGAGCACATTCATAAACAAATGTTGTTTTGGGGCATTTACTGAAACAACTGAGCTGTCGTTCTTGCGAGGAAAGCCTCCAAATTGCTGTATAATTTGTTGGCAATATTCATGCTCCTAGGGGGATAATCTGCATTGATTTTAATAGACATATGGCTTTTTCTGAGTCCCACCATCAGGAAAAAAGATTAGTTAAGCGTGTTTTACAGTAGACCATCCAAGGTGGCGCACGCCATCGTGACGTCAAAATGACGTAATATCCTGCCGGCGCGCCCGATTTATGGCGCGCGAGCAGAGCTCTCGCACGGCTCTTTTTTTTCAGCGGCGCGCAACAAAGCGGAAACGGGAAGCCTGAACGGGTTCGCCGACAACCGGATGCCAGGACTCTCACAGTGACTACATGTCTCTCTTGTAAACTTACTGGGTTAAGATGAGTTCTTTTATGGTGAATAAAAGGCTTGATCTGACCAAGTAGGTCATGGAATCAAATCGAAGCATTGACGGCAATGCTGCTGCCAGTTCTGCCGTTGTTTACCTTTTTCTTCTTCTTCTAGTCCGTAGAAAGAGCGACGTCTGTAGCCTTTGCTCATTAGCGCCACCTCTGTTCAGGAGAAGACTGCAACTAGTGTCGTGAGCACCAGCGCGGGTATAAATAGTGACGGCGATCCCATGACGTCACATTTGCACGTGCCAGCCAGGCTGCGTCTAGTCTATAAGACCCTTTAGGAGTATAAATCATTTGTTTGCTATTTGTTGTGTGCAATTCCTTAATATTGTGAGGGGTCATGAACAATGCAGCCTCTGGTCACTGGCAGAACTCCAAACTTTTTGTCCTGTCCTTTTATCTCTCTGTCGATCATCATCTATTACGCAGCCTTTTTCTCTATCTCTGTTAGCTGATCAGGCCATTACATGATCTGAGCATCAGACTTCACTTAGATCCAGCAAACTGTGACTGTTACAGACTGACACATATTTTAATGGACAGCAATCTAATCTATTTCACTGAAAAGTAAACCAGGAAAAGAGAATAAAAGCCTAGACAGAGGTGCTTAAGAAGCCAGACAAGGGCCTCAAATAGTCGGTAAATAATATAGAGACATAAAGTAGATCAGGCTAAAGCATTGGACCTGAAGCTTTTATTTCAGCTACTGCTATTTACTGTAAATGAAAATATATTCTGAGATTAGAGTAATAGTTACTAATTGTAACTCTAGCTCAATGATGAAAGGTGGAGCCCTCAGTGACCCCGCTGCTCTGTATGTCGCTGAAGACTTATGTGTTCAGAACAGGAAGCAAATTTTAGAGGCTGTGGTAGAGATTGCATACAGAGTCAATGGAAAGCATACCTGCCAACACTCCCGTTTTTCCCAGGTTTCTCCCGTTTTTTAGCCCTATCTCCCAGGCCTCTCCCGGTTTGTTATTTCTCCCGGACCAATATGTTTGTCTAATGGTGACCAGTTGCCAGATCTTGTATGAAACGCATCCTATTCACACAATCCACACACCATATACAATTTTCAACCTGTTTGTCATCTCAACCTGGCAACCTATAACCCAGTTGCGCAGTTGATCTCTGCGCAAGCTTCGCAGAAAGTTCAGACCCAAAAGCGAGCTGATAAAAATGGCAGGTGAAGGCGGATTTCCCGCAAAGAAATCAAAATATAGCTGTAAATGTAAACAGTGTTGGCTGCAACAATTTACATGGATCTTACCTAGTCATATCAACAACCTCCACGCTTTTTTTAAGTTGTGTCGCATTGATTTTAATGTAGCGCACGGCGGGAAAAATGACATTACCCAGCACATGAAAACACAGTAGCACCATCGCGCAGAAGAGGCACATAAGGGCACACAGTACACTTAACAGTAATAGTCCGTGTTCCAACTGACACCAGAAATGTAGCCACCCCATTCATTTCAATGAACAAGCACTGTGTTGACACAATCAAATACGTGCACATTCCTGCTAGATTAGATTGCTACTTTTTACCTCCCAATCATTGCAATGCAGGATGAAACAATTGTTGCCATGATAACTCTCCAGAGTTGTAAAATCATTTCTCATATAAACAGCTGTGCAGTGTTGGGGCTTCTGATAATCCTTCAAACTCATAGATCTATTATCCTAATTCACTTGTCTCACCAGTTCCTAAAACCTAAATCCTTGACATAAATACGATCCTAAACATCTTAGTTAATCTAATCAAAATCCAGTTTGACTGTGACTTTATGTTTAGAGGCAAGTGGCAAGGCAGAAGCTAACTTGTTTCAAAAAATCTTTCTATCTATCACATTTATAAATTGTTCAGGGGAATATTGGGCAAAGCATGATGGCAGTGCTATTGAAGCCTCGGGGTGGAAGTGTCAATAAGCACTTCTTCTCATTCGGTCATTTAATTGGGCGTGTGTGTGTCTCCTGTGTATGTGCTACTACAATATGTGTTTATGCATTTATAAGCACATGCAAATAAGTATACTGTATGTACATTTTGAGTATAGTTGCATAAATATGTGTATCTATGTGTTTATAGGCACCTTTTGAGTGAGTCACTTTCTCAGTGTGTGCAGTATGTATGTGGCTGTACTGGAATTCTCACAGGGACTCACATCATCAGCATTACCCTGACAGCTGACAGTAAAATCCATATCAAATCTATAACTCAATTTTCCTGTTTTTGTTCCTTTATTTCATCACCCGAATCCCTTGTCTCCCATAAATAGAGGCTGCACCATGACATGCCATTAGCTATCCATGGATATATCATAAAAATGCAATGAAACACAGGGACAAAAAGTCAATAAGTGACAAATCCCGGGCCGCTGCATATTTTTCTATTCCAGATACTTCAAGAATATCTTGTCCATAGCATTACCTTCCATGCAACTGTCACACTCTTTGTCTGAGTCACATGGCTTTTATTTATTTAACATATTTATCTCTCTAGAACCACAGACAGAAATGCCTAATTTCTTCCCATCCTTCTGTCTTTCCATCTTTCTTTGTCCACAGGGTCAACCTCTCTTTCTCTCTACAGTATACAGTACGGCCCTCTTTCTCGATCATTCCTTCATCCATCTGTCAATCTCACCCCACCACCCCCCATTCTCAGTATTATTTCACCTCCTGTATTTTTGTCGCATGGTTCATTCTGCAGAGCAGGGGGGTGATGCTGTGCTTTAGTTTGATAAATGTATGTTTAGCAAACACTCTAATTATCTCAACCAGAGCTAATAGGATAGATAATTACACATTATACACAGAGGCTCTGTCTCTCTCACACCCTCTTTGTTTTTCCTTCATTCCCTCCCACTGCTTCTTCCATTCAGTTCTATCACCTATCCTTTCTTTCTTTCTTTCTTTCTTTCTTTCTTTCTCAAGCCCATGGTATGTGGTATCTTTTTCTGAGAGCAATGTGGTGTTTTTCCACTTCTAATTGACATTAATGAGGTTTTCCTTGACTGTGTCAGGCCTTGTGAATTATGTCTGTCTGTGTCACTGGACCAGAAATACAATAGAGTAGCTGCTGAATATGATTTCATGTTGTATATGACTTTGATAAGGACAACTGACACCGGAATAAAAGGTACGAGGAAAACACAGCAGTCCGGTCTCCACATAGCTCCTACTGAAGTTATATTTTTTGAGGAGGTGCACATTAGCAAGAGCTGGACTCTCTATACTGTAGAGCTAACATTGCATACAGCAACACCTGACACTGACGCATAACTCAGCCTTCATAGTTAACTGTCTTTACCACTAAATTACTGTAATTATGGCACATTTACCTTGTTACCTGTCAATGCTGGTAATAATTGTGCAAAATTACAAATTATAAGTAAATGTACAATGAGTAACTATAAAAAAAATATATATTTGTTGCCATGGCATTGGAAGTCAGTGTAAACCTCCATCAGCACTAGCGACAGTTGCCAAGTGAAGGATGTGTGTCTCCGTTCCCTATTTGTTTTCATTATTATTTTCACACCATTGGTGTATTATGAATCCTGCCTGCAATCACTGTCAGTGGTACATGTAATAAAAGCCATGTATTAATATTGTGTCTGATTCGATTCCTCAGTTACACACTGAGGAAGGAGAAATATGAAGCGTTGTTCATTGTCAGGGTAACAGATATTAGTGCAGATTAACTGAAGTTTGTTTGACTGGCAGATACATTATTGCTTGGTTACATCAGTTAAAATGACTTGCATGGAGCCAACAGACCTGCTTGAACAAGAACTTTATATTGTCACCACTGCCCTGTGACATCTGGGTTCTGTTTTTTGCAACTCCACCACCGTAACTGCCGTCTACTTCCAATCACAGCCTTTACCATACGCTACAGGTTGCTACTATCAGCCTACTCTTCTCTTATCACGTAGCTCAAAATAGCTAACTATAGCTAACTACAGCTTAATGTGAAATAGAGGAAATAGATATTATAAGGGGATTCTCTTACTATTATTAAAAACATTGCTTAATGCCCAGCATGGATAATCAAACTTCAAAGCTGATGTTTCTCTAGGAGAGTTTTACTTAGGTAATGTTAGTTATGTATTAGCAAGCTAAGGCACTTGCAAAAATAGTACTAGCTTTCTGATTTATCCACATTTCACAATAACACAAACGCATACTGTGTACAAAATGCAGCTTTAGCTTAACTTACAGACTTGTTACTTGTTTACAATACAAGACACCCAGGCTCTACCCTCAACCTTTAGCCATCTTGCCATCAGGAGCCAGGCAGCCTTTGTGAATCAGTGAGTACATTATCATACTCTCTTACTTACCACTCAGCTAAGTAGCAGTATTAGGGGCTGGTATGCAGTGTTCAAAAGTAACTTTTTATCCACCAGCCAAATACTAGTGAATGTTAAAATTTTACTTATTTTTGGCTGGTGAGTTAAGCGAATCTACCAGCCACTTGCATATTTTACCAGCATTTGGCTGGTAAATTGTGCTAATTTTGGACCCTGCTTACATGTGTTGAAGGGGAGTGCAAGGACAGGTGGTGTCCGGCCGATTGTGGTGGGCTGGTCTGGGTCTCAAAAGTCCACAGCTGATTTTTTTACCCCAGTCCAGCCCTGCCCACTGCCCACAATTCACTAATAGTGCACTTATAAATGAAAGTGCACTTTACATTAAAGCTATTGCTAACACCTCATTAATGAAACCAATGCCCTTGCCATTGACAACCGCTCACTCTCACTGAGTATAACACTAACCGTCCATCAAACCTCTAACAATCTCAACATCATTGGCAACAGAACAAAATCAACAGAGGCAGACTGGTGAAGAAATGAGTGACAGACAGACCAAATGCTGTGTCAAACCTCTCTCCTATCGCTTCAATGGACAGGGCAATATTTCACTGATCTATAGGAGAGGAATTCCACTGCCTCGGGGTAAAACATAGGTCCAAATTAAATTCCACACTTATTCTCTCCCAGCGCTGCCTGAGGGTATCCCACGACCTCAGCAACACAAAGGTCATAATAAAGAAGGGTTGGCCCGGAGGAAAGAAATGAAGGCAGGAGATGGAGAGGAGGGAATGTGGAATGTGGGGTAGGAGGAGGAAGAAAAAGGGATGAAAGGGACAAAAGAGAAAAAGAGGGAGGAGAGAACAGAACAAGAGAGAGTAAGATGGGGATCAGGAGAAATAACACTGGAAAAGAGCACTGGATTAGACGTGGGAGAAAAGCAAACTCTCATTTAAGATATACTCTACTCATAATCATCTCTTCTTGCATATCTGTCATTTCTCAATAACACGTCTGGTTTTTGCTTCTCCACAGACAAGTAATCATCTTCTGTAAGATTCAGACCTGCAGCTAAAGTACAGATCTAACATAGCTTCAAATATTTGAACTAGCTGAGGTGTGTTTGATTTACACTGTCAGAAATTTAAGCATCCTTTGAATGAGGGCACACCGCAAGATAAGAAAAATCAACATAAATAAATCATGCCATGTCTGGTATTCAATGTGTATTAACCACTGTTTGACAATATTATCCTTATATAATGGATTTGGAAATAGACTGATTTGGGAATAGAATAAATTATCATCATTTATCATAATAAAATGGACTTTTCTGAAAACAAAACAAACAATGAGAAACAAAAGTTCTGGATAATAAAAAGCAGAGCAGCTAATAGCAAAGACAGAGGGAAGACTAATAAATATCTTCTGGAGAGTCAGATAACAAGTCTCCCTGTTGTGTTTAATGCACCCCACAAGACAGCTTCTATCATTTCAACTGACATGATACATCTTTTATATTTTCGATTTCAAAAGCCATGCAGTGTGAATAATTTCTCTATAAAATGCCAACCTCTACTGCTCGATGAAGCTTTTAAGTCAAAGTACAGAAGACATTAACTCTCAAACAGAAAATAAATAACAAAGCCTTTATTCTTTTTTTTTCTTGTCTTGTCTTTCTCCCCATCTCATGATCATGATCGTTTCCTAATTAGACACTTTTAATATCCATCCCAGTGGGGTAGGCCGTTACCAGGGATACAGCCTAGGCTGCAGCGCGGCATGTGGCTAACTGTTACAGCTAAGACGTCCCCGGGTGATTTTTCATTAACTGGTCATAAAGGAGGCTCTGTGTGAAGCCATTACAAGTGGCCTCAGATCTTCTCCAAAGAGCACGCAAAGGTACGACCCAGAAAGCAAAAAAGAGCAAGACAGGGAGGTAAATATGGAGGTAATAGTGTGTATTTAAATAAAAGTTAAATAACCTGTTGTGTTTTTTTCTGTTTTTTTTGTTAGTTTTGTCCCAATTTAGAAAGTCCAAACCCTGTTCACTACAGTCCTTGTCACAACTAACCCTGCTGTTTGGCCGAGGAGTGCTGCAGACCTCTGTGTCTTCTCACATGACCTGACCAGCTCCCGACCTGCTACTGCAGCCAGTTAATTATAGTAGTAGTAATTCATTTTGGTCCTTATTAATAATTTTACAAAAAGAATGCACATAAAAATAAATACATAACAAAAAGGCATTTCATTAAAAATATTGACCGAAAAAGGTATAGTCTGAAGCTTATTACCGTAATTCCTCAAATAAAAACTGGTAGTCAATTAAAAGCCGGGCCTCTGATAGTGGCCGGGGGCGTGGTCAACACGGACAAATAAATGGAAAAATAGTGTGGATAATATCCTAAGTGCCTTTCATATAATATTAAGTAAAAATGAAATTCAAGTTCATCGTAATGTACATTTCTACCAATTTAATTTAACAGATTCAACAATATATTCATGCTTTTTTCCACACTTTGTTTTTCTGGATTATGGTACTCATGTAAAGTATTATTGTCCTACCGATATTTTAGTCAATGCGGCTGTATGTGTTACTCAGCCAAGTGTAGTTTGTAGTAACGTATGGGTGCCAATAGATGGCAGTAGCTACATTGGATGTAACACGGGTCTCATTTAGTGCTAGCAGAGAATGACAGGCTCTGGTGCTAGTGACGGACTTTTCAACAACAAAACTAAATGAGTTTTAAAGTATAACTCGGGTGAAAAACATTGACCCCAGGAGAATCCAATACTGGAAGAAACAGAAGGATGAGCAGACAAGAATAGCCGACAAGAGCAGAGCACAGCGAGCTAGCTGGCGGTGGGAGGAAAAAAGTTAGCCTGGAGCTAGAAACAAATAGCTACCGTCTGTAACGTTAACCCTTGTGTTGTCCTTCGGGTCACCGGGACCCGTCCAGTTTATTTGACGTTTTGTATTGGCCTGGCGTTGAGCTTCGGGTTTTGCAAATGTTTCTTAAAAAATGAATGATCTCTGTCCACTGGAACGCTATGGCTTTTCATTTAAAACAGTTTATTTAAAACAATTATATTTATCAAACAGATGGAATTAGAAATAAAGGCCTGCCTCTAACAAAAGACTGCTTCAAATAAAAGCCTGGTACCTTCTGCAGTTCAGGTAAATAAAGGCCCCAGTTTTTATTTGATGAATTACGGTATACCTACCCGTTTTACATATGATATTCTAATAGGCCACCCTTTCACTACTAGCTTTAGGCTATACAAAAACAAAACAAAACCAAGCTGGAGGTGCTGCTACCGGGAATTGAACCAAGTTGAAGCCACTGTTAAATATTTAATCACCCTGTGTGTCCGGCATTGAATGAAAGTACCACTGATCATTTAAACTTGCAGACCATGACAATGTGAAACACAGACCTTATGTGGACTGTGTGTAGTATGGCTGTCAAGTTTCCTACTGTCTAGCGCACTGAGGATTCTGGGTGAGCAGGCTCATCCATCAGCACAATATACTGCAGTCTGACACAATACTACACAGAGCCATTGTCATGAAAAATGGCAAACGGCGCAGACAGATATATGAGGTGGAGACTATTACAGAGGTGATCAGCACCAGATCCGTAATGGATCATTCTCAGTTTTCTAATGAGTCTCATCACACTCGCTTAAGTTCACTTGTAATGTGCACAAAATGTGAGTGATCCACATTATCTAAATGCATAAACAATGTAACGCTAACAATAATGTAAACATATAAATACACACAAGTTGGCGACAAACTTTGTCCACCTTCCATAAAAACTACTTAGAGTTTAAAAACTGACAATTTGACAGATGGCATGCTCTGCCCAGTGGTTTATTAGTTGCTGAGACACACAATACAACTCATCAAGAAAGCAAATATGATATTCCTTACTATCCAGAGGGTTTTATGACATTATTATTTTTACTCTGCTGGACACAGCAGGGTGGCACAGGGAATAAAGTGACACTCCTTACCCTCACTACATAGGAAGGCAAAATAATTTCCCAATGGACATTGCTGATGTATAACATTAGTATGTTAATTTACTAATGCAGGTGCATTTGGTGATATTTTCACATGCAACACCTGTATATTTCTCAGGCTCCGCTCCTCATTCGCTGGGGCAGTAGTTCTCAATCCTGCTCCTGCGTACACAGAGTCCTGCTGGTTTTATGTCCTACCAGGTACTTAATTGCATTCACTTGGTGTACGAGGAGTAAATCACTCCCTGATTAGACAGCAGGAACGAAAACCAGCAGGGCTCTGTGTCCTGATGACAAGGACTGATAACTTCTGGGCCTGGGTGAGACCTAAGCACGGCTGTTTTCTAACTTGTAAAATATAATTTTTTACAAATGAGCTTTTTTCATTAGTAAGACTTTTAAATAACTTTCTGTGAAAAAAATGCATTTCTGTATTGTCTGTACTGCATAGATGCAACCGTTTAAAAGTCATCTAATATTGGACCACAGAGGATAGAACTCCCATCCTGCACTACTCTCTTTTGTGTTTAAACGTCATGTAAACGAGAAACCTGTGTATATAACTGGGATTCTAGTAGGCTGTTGGACCTACCTAGTCTCTTGAGTGCATGTAAACGTACTGCTGGAGGAAAACACCTGCTGTGATACTGTGAGGAAGTTAGTCATATTAGCAGCATATAACTAAGTAAGAGATACAGTATGTATGACAGCTACCAGACAAACTAAACCTGGTGATGTGGCGCAGTACACCTACAATAGAAAATTGTGTCGTATTACCCTTTAAACTCTGTCTTTCTAGAGAGCAGTTAAGATCAGTTTTGGAGACCTTTGCCTCGAGATTAAGACAACACTTCTGACCTTTGGAGTTAATCAGAGTAAACACCAGCTGGTACCCAGAAGGGTACTTGAAAATACAAATTGAGTACCTTGAATATTTAAATGCTGTAGTATACACAGCAGGCGATTTATATATTTCTTTCCTGGAATATTTTTTCAATACTAGAGTCAGTAAGTAACTGCTAACCCCCACGTCAGGCTGCTTGTCCGTTAGCACATTATTTATCATACAGGGAAAGGAAATCCAGCTTTCACAATGCAAACATTGTCTCTTTTTCAAATGTAGGACCATTGTTGGAGTTGTAGTAGAGTGATGTAATGTAGTTAAGGACAAGGGTTTTTAGCAATAATTCCAATAATTTTAAATTTTAAATTGGATGCAATCATAAAACACACAGCCCTGGAAATAATAGCAGTCTGAATTTACAGTGTTTCAATGTTCACTTTGGCTGTGCTGTTACCATCTCATAGCAAGATAAAGATAGTTAAACTTTGATACATTTATACTGAGCACCCGATCATCTTTGAAGAATATGGAATTAGAATTGTTCAATATTTAACTAAATAGAAATAATTTGAAACCCAAAACATTTACAATGAAATTATAAAACAAATTGCCACTTTTGAACACAACATCCTCTGCTTTCATTTTAATCATTGACGTTTGTCCTTTCATTTTTAACCTTTACAAATGTTGTTAATATTCAGGTCACTGATGGAAAGTTACCGTGAAGGAGTCAGTGAACTTTTAAATGCATTGAAACCTGTTTGGATCTGTGGTTCAGATAAATGAGTCTCTGTTAGGCAATCTTGTGTATCACTGCCTTAAGATCGATGCCCAGTGGTTATAGAAATACTCAGATTTGCATGACAATAACACTAACGTATTCTAGTATATAAAATGTACGTATAATTATAAACATAACAGTAAAAGCATGATCTCTTTTTGTTTTAGCTTGAGGCAATACTCGTAAACGTTTGATCATAAATAACAAAGGAAAATAATTATTTGAAATACAACTAAATACAGTAACACTTGGAAGTGGAAAGACTCACGTCTGTTAATATATTATATTTAGTTTATATTAACATCAGTCTGAGAGTTTAAAAAAAGCCAGGAAAGAAACTAAAGCAGAGGAACAAGAAACTAAATTGTGACCTGTTTTCTGTCTTCAGTATCAGTGAGAAGAACAGAAGAAAAGAAAATTAACTGATGGAAAACAGCACACTTGGCATAGTGGGTCAGATGCTAGCGCTGCGATGGCTGATTTATGAAAGGAAAAACTTGGCATGTAACGCTGTTTTACTTCATCTTAGACTCCTCTGTTAAGTAGGTTTTAACGGCTTTACGTGGTGTGAGGATAAGAAAGAGTGAGAGAAAGACAACTGTCGGGGCATGCTGGGAGACAGAAGGAAACAGACTTACTTTAGCTAGCAGTGCCAGGCGTTCTGTGGCTGATTTGAAAACCGCTGTGTGCTGCTTTTTGTACTCCTCCTCTGTCTTCTTTTCTGTCTGAAAGCAAACACACAGCATTCACACACACACACACACACACACACACACACACATACACACACACACACACACACACACACACACACACACACACACACACACACACACACACACACACACACACACACACACACACACACACACACACACACACACATTGCAATGAAGATATGAATAACAGAGCTTTATATTTCAGCCTAATTAATATCAGAAAAATTAATGAATTGTAATTATATTGATGGATCTTCCTACCTCATACTGCCCTGGACTTGGGGCCTCTATCAATTCCTTGTTGTGGAATAAGGAGTTGCGTTGAGCAGTGGAGCCAAAGCCTCCCTTCCTGGTTCTCTCTAAAACTGCCTTTTTAAAACTCTCCCGGGCTAAACCATGCTCAAACACATTATATGACCCTGGACCTGCACAGAGTACAGAAAGATGAGATTATTGTGGGTATTTGTGTAGAGAATGTTTTTATATAGACAACATCCTGTAGTGATTACTTTCCATCAACCCTATTAGTTCTGTCCTCACTTTGTTTTAAAGCACTTTGAGCTACACTCTCTGTATGAAAGGTGATATATAAATAAAGTTCATTATTATTATACGAGCACGAAAGTGCAAGGCCCCAACGCTCCTATTGTTTTTGTAAGGATTATTATTATTCTGCGACGTCACTCACATTTTTGAGGGGCTTAGCATGCTGGAAAACTCACAAACATTTGCACACATGTCAGACCTGGCAAAAACTACAAAGTTCTGTAGTGATTGGGCTCGAGCGTTGCCAGGGGGCTCCATAGCGCCCCCTAACGAGCTTTGGAATTCTGGAAAAAAATGAGAAGTTAATATACCAAATTTTGAGGGAACATAGGTCTCATCTTGAAGTCCATGGAGCATTTTTTTAAAAATGTTTCAACCTGACAGGAAGTCGGCCATCTTGGTTTTTGTGGGAAATTTAAACAGGTGTTTTAGGACTTTAGGATGCCCAAAAACTTTCGAAGTTGTGCAGCCATGTGCATGTTCTTTGATCTGAGTTCACATTTAGGCTTGGGAGTGGTATGGTTGCTCTATAGTGCCTCCTAATTGGTTTTAGCCCTTGGGCACATTTTTGATGGGCTCAATATATACGAAAACTCACAAATATCGGCGCCCACATAAACACCTGGGAGTTTTGCGAGAATGTACAGCGATTTGGCCCATACCTGTAAGTGGGCTCCATAGCGCCCCCTAATGCGTGGAAAGCCTTAACTTGGACATAGTTGCTCCGATATTTACCAGATTACTACACATATTGCTCTAATCATTGCAGACATATTTCCAATTTATTTTTATTAGCTCCGCCCAACCAGAAGGCGGACATTTTTTATTTCTTCATTTTTCATGTGTTTTATATTCTTTCGAACTCCTCCTAGACGGTGATTCCAATCTTCACCAAACTTTGCAGGTACTATCTATGGACCCTCATAACAAAAAAGTTATCAAAAGACTTTTGATAGTTGAAAATATGCGAAAGTTAGGGGGGACAAACTTCCTGTAGGTGTCTGTCAAAACAGGAAGTTGCGTATCTTGGCCACAGTTGTTCCGATGATCACGAAACTTGACACAGTTGTTCCTCATAGGGGCTTGAGCATCCATGCCAAAGTTTGAGTGAATTGGCCATTAGATGGCACTGATTCAATTAATTTTATTAATTAGCCACATCACGATAAATGGGAAACCTACTTTGTCTAACTCCTCCTGGGCCGTGAGTCCGATCTGCACCAAAACTTTCTGTATAGACTCAGTGTACCCTTGTGACAAAAAGCTATCAAAAGAATTTTGATAGCTAACACAATGTGCAAGTTATAGAGGACCAACTTCCTGTAGGTGGCTGTCGAAACAAGAACGGTTGTATCTTGGCAAAAGTTATTCCGATTTACATGAAACTTAGAATGTGTGGTCTACATGTGATATTGAGCCGCCCCCTATAATCTAGCCACGCCCATGTACACAGACCACACCCACTTCCATAACTTGTGAACCGTTTAAGGTAGACTCTTGTGAGCAAAGAGTTCCTTTTTAATTGGTGACGGTTTGCCCCGCCCCATATGCTTAAGCAACACCTCCTTTAATAACTAACTACTAACTACTTCTTGTACACAATTGTGTGAGGTATCATTGAACTCTGCAGAGAGTTCCCTGTCTGAGTGCCACGCAAATGCACGGCCGCAAGGAGCGGCGTCCGCCAGTGCCCCCAACGTGCTGGGAGGGGTGACGGCCTGTTCATCGCTGCTTGCAGCTTTAATTATTATTATTATTATTATTATTAATAAACCTCTATGATTATGCAAATTAATTTAAATAGACTTACAGTAATTACACAGGCATTAGACACGTGTAGCGGAGGTGTAGATTCGGCTTAGTGTCTTAAGTTCTGGCAGTGTGTATGTAGTGTTGGCTTTCACTGAAAATGACGCCTGTACTGCACCAAATTTCATATGGAGACACTCATGTGTTACTTCTATTTTAATAGCTGTCTCATTAACAGTACAGTCTGCATGTGTGAACGCCGCCTTTGGTAACAGCTTGAGAAGAATGATCCTCCATTTTTATAATACCACGGCTGACCACTCACAAGCAATTTAGAGCCCCAAGCAAATCAGAATTCATAAACATAATGATACAAATACACAGGTAAACACAGAAATGCAACTATATGAAAGGCAATGCAAATGTGAAACACTTGTGTTTTGCTGGCAAAAAAAGCAGACTGGATTGGATTTTTTTGTCATGATTGCTTTCTGTTATGTTCCGTTTCCTGTTTTATTTTGTAGTCTGTGTTGTCTCCCTTGTCTTGTCTAGCTTTCTTCCTGTCTTTGTTTGTTTCCCGCCTTTTTTGATTTGTTCCACCTGTTGTGTCACCTGCCTCTCGTTCCCTCATTACCTTGTGTATTTAGCCTCTCTGTTTTCCCTTGTCTCTGGTCGGATCGTCTCGTCTTGTTTGCTGTGCGTTCTGTTTTGTTTCTGCATTCCCTGTCGTGGATTTCCTTTACGTTTATGTATTGCTCCAAGTAAGTTTTGCTTTTCTTTGAATAAAGCTCTTTAAACTGCATTTGGGTCCCAACCTTGCCTGCCTTCGCACTAGCCGTGACATTTTTTCATTGGATTTAAATATAAAATAACAGTTAAAAAAATTCTACAACAGTAAGAAATTGAAGAACCAATTATTAAAACAACAAGCAAGAAAATGCAAGTACACCTCCTGTACAATGTCTAATGAGATAACAAGGAAGGCCCTTAAAATCAGCCAAAAAACATCAAGTGTAGACTCACCTGCTCCACAATCTATACGTCAAAAAGCTCCTTCAGACCTGCACTTTCACACCACACTAAAATGTAATCTTTCCAGTTAAATCATGAACTGCCTTCAAATTCAGTCATACTTAACAGATGTTTGAGGAGAGAACACAAAAACAGGTCTAAAGTTTTTTTTATAAATGGCTGTATAAATTTAAAAAACGTATGATTTCAAACCTATTTTAGACTTCCACGCTGTAATTTCAAATGCTACACCTATAAAATGGTTCACTATTGGGACAATAATCTCTCTCTCTCTCTCTCTCTCTCTCTCTCTCTCTCTCTCTCTCTCTCTCTCTCTCTCTCTCTCTCTCTCTCTCTCTCTCTCTCTCTCTCTCTCTCTCTCTCTCTCTCTCTCTCTCTCTCTCTCTCTCTCTCACCACAGCAGAAGTCAGGTCGCTTTCCATTCATTTTAAAATGTTAAAGTAGCACACTTAATGACTCGTTAGATTGAATATAATGGCCATGCCAAGTTAAAATCGGAACTTTTAAAGAACGTGGGTTAGAAAAAAAGAACGGGATTCATAATTTAAAACCGCAAGAAATACCGTCCTCAGACATAAGGTGACACAGGTTACCTCTTAGGGCTAGATCCATGTTAAGAAATCTATTTATGTATAAGAAATCTGTGCAAAGCAATGCCATATTTTATCACAAACAAAACAATGATAGATCCCTGTAAAAGAGAAAACTGGATTGCATTTGTAAAATATATCTACATATATCAAAAAGGAATATCACTTTGAAAAACATCCAAATTAAACACAGCATAGATGGGCACACACACACATACTGACCTGGTGTGGAGCATTTTTTGTGGTTACGAGTGAAGCGCACTGCAGTGATGCCAAATGGGCTTTTCTTCATTCCCGTGGTCCTCTTCAGCAGCTCCAGGGCACACCGTGGGTCATTATATACACCAACAGGGGGCGACACTTCTTTCGCAGGGCTAAACCTCTAACGGAGGGAGATAAAAGGGAATAAGAGAGAGAAAGGTTAGAATAAGACACTGAAAGACTGAAATTGTACAATGTAATGATGAACAGCACTTTCTATTGATAAAACTAACATCAGCACTGTTTTAAAATGATAAATATTCCATTTATTTTCTCTAACGAGTGACCATCTGGAACACAAAAACAAATCCAGTTGTGAAAATATGCTTTATCCACAGGAACAAAGAATCAACATCTCAGTTATTGATACCAAGCAGAGACAGAACCTGACCAAATACAGCCTAGCTGCCTACAGCCCACATGTAGACAAGACTAATCTATAATCACACTATCAGCCTTGTGGCGTTTTACTGCTCATTACACACCAGAAAGCAAAATTGGGGGAAGGATGGAAGGGGACATGTTTTTAAGTGTGTATCCTTAGTAGGGATGCACCGATTTATTGGCTGAACATTGGTATCAGCCAATATTCGCCTTGTTGACTGCCATCGGCTGTTCGGCAATTAAGATGGCATTCACCGATGGCAGTGGCCGATGTTTATATGTTGTTTTTTTTGCAGTCGGACTCAGACAACACAGTTCGCACATATGCTGCTGCTGATTCAGAGAAAAAGCCACTGACTGGACACAACGCTGGCATGACGTATGATAAGAGGTCAAAGGGGGCCGTGTGCACGTGTGGTTTGTTTACATTAAAAGTAAATGTCGGCCGTGTTGGAGTATTACACCCTGTCGGAGAAAGAGCAGTGACATAAACTGCCACCAGCAAGACTCATTCAATGATAACCACAGCATTTAAGAAAGGGAGAAAATTCCCCACAGACAGCACCAGAGCTAAAGGTATTACTAACAAGGTGATGGAGTTCATCGCATTAGATGACCAGGCCAACACGCAGCCCAGTCGTTGTCATTTTGCTAACTTCTGTCTCCCTGAAATCTACAACGTCGTGGCCACACATATTCATGAGCTACTGGCTCGTGTGAGTAGGTTTAGCCTCACGGCACAGTGGATTGACAAAGATTTTAACTTGATAAAAGTAGTGTTATACTCCAAGGAAAATATATTAATATTTTTGCTTTTGTAATGGATTTTACATTAACATTTAATTTATGTTTAACAAAATGTTTTTGCTATGTAGCCTAAGTACTGAAGGATTATTGCTCACTATTGCTCTCAGATCAGCTTGATTCACTTTGAGGCTTGTAAGATACAAAAATAATCAATTTATTGCATGTGCAAAAGATGACATGTATTGGACTGTTGATTTTGGCTACACACACCTGATACTATGTTTTGAAAAGCCTGGGTTCATAATTCTTTGATATTCCAGTCTGGATCAAAAAGGTGGACTGACAGACAGACAGCTTGACATTGCCATCCATAGAGCCATACTACATGCATGAGAGAAAAGAAAAGAGAGTCAAATGAATACAGTCAGAACAAAGTGATAAGATGAGGAGAGAAAAAATGAGATGGGGGTAAACAGCATATCCAACTCAAAAACAATGATGCACACAATCAGGTATGTAATGTTCCTAGACTGTTTTGCTGATATCAGAGCTGATTCAGCGCTGCAACTCCTTGCCAGCATCACGTCCCAGGTATAAATGTGTTCATCTGATTACCTATTATAACACAGGCAAGCCGAAGCAGATAAGTTGCCTTTTCAGTCAAAATTACTGAAGGTGAACTATGTTTCAATGTAACTCCAAATTTCTCTTCAGCCTCTCGCAACTGAACCAGTCAGCTGGTTTTTATCAAAAGCAATAGAGGAATAAAAAGACCTTGATGACTTCAAATACCAGCATCACCCCTCCCCACAAACACACACACACACACACACACACACACACACACACATACTTTGAGTCAGTTCAGATGCGATTCAAACTATAGGAATGATCTTAAATTTAACCCATTTTTTGGAAACATGCCAATCATTGATTTGCACTTTCCATTTAAACCAGATGCAGCCTATGGAAAATGAGTTGTGGGGTAATGAAAATGGTGTTAGGATTGCACAGTTGAATTATTGAGCTTTTAGTCGAAAAAGAGAAATGAAAGCAAAAGAAGAACAAGTAAAGAGGTGCAGCTGGGGAGGAAAGGGAAAGAGGAGAAGAAAATGAAGTGTTTGGGTTAGAAATGAAGTGAGTATTTGAAGAGAAGAAAGAAAAGGAGAGGGAGTTACAAGACATGCTGTTTCAAGGCCAAAACAAACTGTGTTCATTCAAAGTGGGTTGTAGAGATGGGGTCGTGGCCATCTGTCAATCCACAACGCTGCCCTACTGGCTTTGATAACGTTTTATTCCTGGGCAATTTTTTTTCTCTCTCGAACTTAGTGACTGCTCTTTGTTAGCATTTCACATACAGTATGATAGGAAATGCCAAAGGAATACTTATAATCATGCTGAAAGCCAACGTGTTGTCCATGCAAGGTGCCTCTGTGGGTACCTCAGCGACAAAACGTAACATCTGTAAATGGGGGCTAATGACGCCACAGAGGGATGGAACAACAGAGGTAGTGCAAGTGCCCACATGCCCCTCTGGCACCAAACAAAACCACACTTTCATGGTTAAGATGAGTTTAGGCTGAGCATAAAGAGAATTTTAAAGGCAGTACAACATCATATAAAGATAATGCAAAGACACAAATCCACCCTGGGCTGCACAAAAAAGGCAAAGATGCATACCAGGGGGTTAAGAATGAAACACACAGAAAAAGAAACACACCTTAGGTTCTATACGCTTTGTAACAATGAGGGATTCCTTCAATTGCATCATTTTGGATCTTATGTATAATATAATATATAATAATCAATTTGCTGTTTCAGTGTCTCATGATTTTGAATTGTTTTAAGGCTGAATGGGCTTAGATTTCATTCATTCACAACAATGAGTAATCAGTGTTGTCACTTATAAATATATAAAAATAAAAATTACCATTCACAGCAAATTAAAAAAAAAAGCTTTTAGTTTAAGGGAACAAAAGGGAAATGAGTGGGGGAGCAAGGGCAAGGAGAGTCGAGAAAAAAGCATGTGTTCAAAAAAGTGTTTGTCTGATATTAGGAAATTGGGAAGTCAAAGGGTGGAGTAAGAGGCGAGAGCTGGAAGATGCCAGCTGTTCCTCTTATCTTCCCCTCCCTCCCTTCATCCCCTCCTTCCCTCGTTTCCTCTCCATCCATCCACAAGGTAACAGTGTCAGATGGAGCCGGACTCACAGGGAGACGAAGATCTAAGAAAACTGTCGCTCTTAGTTCTGCATGTGAGATGACATGTGACATGTGCACACACACTCACAGATTTCCTCGGTGGGTGTCAGTGACGACTTCACAGGGTCGACGCACGAACACAGCATGTGGCTATGGAAATTAGGTCAGAGGAAACTATGACACACACACACACACACACACACACACACACACACAGATCAAATGAACCCAAGAATCTTGCATCAGTTGTTGATGATGTTTCAGTCTTGTATGTGTGTGTGCGTGCGTGCATGCTTGTGTGCTCGTATGTAGACGTGTAAGTGTTTACATGAAACATATAGGTGTGTTACAGTTTTTTACAATCACTTTGCCACTAATTTCAGAACCTTGACGTCATTTTTCAAAACTCTTCACAAAACTCACAACCAATGATCAAAATACACATTTTCCAAAACTCTAACACTTTTTTCAATTGCTTGGATACAATACACATAAACCAAAGATCATTTGTTCATTTATCAAAGATCACCTGTTCAATATTACACAACTTACATCAAAGTACTACTACTACTATTTCAAAAGGCAATTCACACATTACATTTCAGATGATTGTCTATTAATTTCATTACAATGATCTATCAATCAATACAACTACTCAAAATGATAAGTAACTGTTGCATTACTCGCTAATGCATAGTTGTATGGAAATAGACAAACAATATTCCATGTTTAGATCATGAAAGTTTCAAGATAACGAGATTCATTGTCACCAATTAGTGTGGAGCATGAACCAATTAGACTACATTATCTTTGGATATTATATTTCATCATCATTCTTTACTGTAATGTACTACTGTTTATCAGACACTGTTTCTATGGTCCCATGTACCACCTTTGAGACTATTTACAGTATTGACAGTACTGCACTGTATGCATGCAGGCCCTTGGAATTGCTTGTCCAATTCTGCCAACTTGTTACTGATGATTGAGATATATACTTTATAGATATACTGTATATATACATATACATATATACTCGTACCACATTGTTCGCCATGCCCGAAGGTTTTTTCCAAGATGTTTGGCTAATTGCAATGTAGATGAGAACCTGCGGCCAAATCCACAAGACGGAGTTGATGAATATGTAGAAGTACAGTAATCACTTCTTTGTTTTGCTTTTTACAGTACAAGCAAGTTGAGGAACACTGCATTTGATGTTTTACAGTACTGTCTTTTCTTTTCTATTTTGTAGCTAATTATTTTTGCTTTGATTCAAATAAACCTATGTTGTGATCGTACTGTATTGTTTTTCATCAATACATTTCAGGTTTTGTTCAATGATTCCACTGTGTCTGTAGTATTCTCTCTACTACTGCAGTACTTTTACAGGGATGTATTTACATCTAGTACCATAATGAAACATGTATCACCTATTTTGTACTACAATATTTAATGATTGTACGAATGATGACCCAGTGAAACTATGGGTAGCTTGTGTGTGGGTGATCTAAAGTAACGTTTCAATGGTATTTCACAATAAATTTGTTTTTTGAACCAATGATTGTGCAAGTGAGAGATTTATTTAAAGATATGAATGCACAATGCAATGTTTGAACATCGGACAGCCTGTGTTACAAGTGATGATCGTTTTGAGTTTTGTGTCTAGAGTTTTGAAAAATGACGTCAAGGTTCTGAAATTAGTAGCAAAGTGATTGTAAAAAACTGTAATTTGCATGCCTGTCAGTAGTACTTGCAAACGTGTCCGTTGTGTCTATGTCTGCAAATGAAATTTGCACGTGTATGTCTGAATTGTGAGCCTACACCGTCACACTGCGTGTGCGTCAGAGTGATAATTAAAACATCAGTAGGAGAGTTTCACAGGAGTGAATCTGTGAGGTAATGGAGCAGTGCCACAGAGGAGTTCAGCTATTCCTGAGACGCAAAACTACACATTTTCACATCCTTCATCTCTGCTCCTCTGAGCCTCTTAATAAACTCATCCTCACCCTCATCTGAAGAAACCCTCCACTCCCAGCACATCAATTAAACAAGCAAAGCCTAGCTCAATGTCTTGGAACTGTAACTTAATCTTAAATATTCCATATTAAAATCAAGTCTTCTTTTGAGAAATTGTAATTTGAATATATTTGCCTCCCATAGATTATTTCTTTTCAATATGGTGTGATTATTTTCTCTGTGTATAGTGCATTATGTTGAGCAATACAACTAAATCTATGGATCTACATTTGTTTATCTTAGCCAGTTAAATCAATATTGGTGCATGATTACTCCATCCCAGAATGAAGCCTGATCTGTATTATTACAGCAAATGCTAAAAGCTAAAGATGTTGAATTAGTGTTATGGGTAGCTATATGTAGCTTCATGAGGTTACAAAGCTACTTGTTACAGACAGTATAAGTATTAAGCACCAAAGGGCAGACAAGCAAAATTAGCGACTAATAAACATAGTGGAGCATTTAGAAACTAAAAAGCCAGATTTTCATTTTGGAAACCAAAACAAAACTAAAAGGAGAGTGGATATTGGATTTTCATTTGTCAAGTAACCACAATAGCCACATAAGCTCCGGTATAAGGGGTTTACTTTTCAATTTTTTTTAATGAGAATTTAAGCCGGGCAGACACGGTACGGATTAAGCCCGTTTTAAACTCTGAATTGTCCCCCTTGTCAATGGACAAAATCAACCGGTGGTTCTGTGCTTACGTTCAGTGTGAGCATGCGTGAGCATGTCATGCAGAAAGGCCAATTAAAATGTGTAGCGTAAGTTAACAAAACGTACAAGGTTAAAAACGTACAGTGATGTCTTAGGGTAAGTGTCCACACAACTTAACTATAATTAAATGCTAATATTTACACAAGGTTATCTTTGTTTATAGATGATTTAATTTAACTACAACTTACAGACAAAAGTAACTGGTCTCATACTTCCTGGAAAGAAATGACTGTAGTTTTGCAGTCATATACTGCTGGATGCATGCAAACATTAAATCAACGCAATAGGAAGCTGAAAGCAAAAACACCAAAAAATAAATAGACCCTTGTGGACAAAAGCAGTGCTAAAGTTGCTTGAGAAAGAACCTGCTCTATACAGTACAACCCGATTCACCTGAAAATGCATGCACAGGCCGACACAAAGAGCACCTAATGGCTTCACTGTGAGCCATATCTAGTTCTATTTGCATTGTACCTCAGCCTGAGAGAGGAAGGGACAGGTGACCTTCGGCAAGTTACCACTGGACTTCACAGGCTTCTCGAATTGACTTCTGATGTGGTAGTGGCCTGGTCCAGGAACTCCCTGATGAGAAGCAGAAAGCAAGGAATGTACAGTAAGTACAAGGTGATATTTGTAGTCAAGTGCTTCGGTAATATCATTTTTGATGTAGCTGTGGCAATTTGAAGATAAGGAGAGAGCATGAGGAAGTGAAAGAGACACTGAGTGAAAAAGGAAAAGGAAATCTCTCTGTTTCTGAGGTAAATGAAGGGCACACAGAGAAGGTAAAGATGAAGATTACTTAAATGAAAGACACAGCAGAGAAAAATTAAGCAATGCCAGATGAGTGAGCAACTTGTGAAAACTCACAGGGAAAAGTGCAGTTTATAAAAGAGACTGGAAGAGGAACTAAACATGTGTGCATGTTTGCTCTTATCATAGTCATAGGAAACATCATGTTATCTGCCAACATCAAGACTACTGCAAGATTTCAGTGCAGTAATTACACCAGACCTCACACTCAGAGATGCGGACAGTCAGTGAGAGGTAAGGACACGCTCACACACGCTCACACGCTCACACACACACACACACACACACACACACACACACACACACACACACACACACACACACACACACACACACACACACACACATTCTCTAGTGCAGAGCCAGGAGGTTTTTGTATTTGTAGTAAACCCAAAGGTTGCTGAGCCAGAGGTAGGTTAACAAGGTCGGCAGGAAAACAGCATGGATTTCTGTGGAGATTGTAAACAGTTACACCTGAATCTTGAGAGGGAACAGTGGAGAATATCGGCACAATATGTCTTCCCCATGCCTTAGGACAGCTCAATCTTTATTCATGAACATTGACTACAATGTCTGCTTGCCAGAAACAAGTTTCTTGTCCTCAGAATCTGAAATGTCACATACAGACATACAGTATGCTAATGTACAGTAAAGCTGCCACTGGGAATGTTTTTCTTAAGGTGAAACGTATAGTTTTTTGGAATAAAGACGTAGTATTGCTCTCTGTAACTTGTTTCGATCATTTTCAGCTCTGTGCCAGACCTGCTCGGAGTCAAAGACATTTACGTTTCTGTAAGTATTTCTTTGTGACACGCTCGGTACACCTTGTCTCTGCCATTACTGTAATAAAATCATGTGTTAGTTTTACTCTGTGGCCCTTGACTAGAAAATGATTGGGACTCTCCTCTTAACACAACTCTTGGAAGCAGAAAGAAATTCCTCAACAGGTTTGCTATTTTTTTTATTTTCATCAGCCATGAGGATAAATGAGTAAATCTCCATGCACTCCTTCACTGCAAGGCACCAATATACGGGCTCAAATTAGGATAAGGTTCAATACAATTTTGACCTTGCAAGATGATGAATTTGAAAAAAATAAGAAAATGTAAGGACCCTTATTTAAGCCCATCCAAATACAATATCATTATAATACATTTAACTGAACGTATACAGTCTGTCTCAGTTGTTTGCTCAGTCTAAAGGTAGATAATACCAGATGCAGTGTTGTTATATATTTATTTATTTTCTTCCCATGGGAGAAATACTGCTTTCCAGTTTCTAAAAATAACAAGTGCTGCCAACATAACATCATCATCCATTATAACGTTAACATGGAATTCACAACATTTTTTAAGATGAACTGACAGTGAACTTTATATTTACACAGTAATATCAGGCATTGCATTGGTATAACTCCATCTGTTTTGCTTTTGTTTGCAGGGATACACACGATAATGGTTTGTTAAAGTGGTGTGCTCAGTCGTTGCCCTTGCCATGTCAGAATGCCTATTTAATGGGGAAATCCTACACACAGACTCTTAAACTCTATGGGACACCAGCAGCCCCAAGCCATAAGAGGCAGACGGTCTGCTGATCTCTAGGAAGTAAAGGTGTTTGTCCTGATTCTCCCCACTGTGGGTAATGACCCATCTGGTCAGTGTATGTGTGTGTGGGAGTACGTGTGAGTTGAGGTGTCAGATACTAATGATGACGGATGGAGGTGCAGCCATCACGGTAGGGGGTCCAAATTCAGCATGGTGCACACATAAAGCTTACACAGAAGGCAAAGTTGTTGATTCAAAGTCACAGGATAATTTATAGTATTTTAGAACACATTTTTAGTAATATTAATAGACATATATATTCAAACAGAGGTAGAACAAATGCAATAAAATGTCGTGTATAATGAACTATGCATGATTACATAAACTAAAACGTAAAAGAGTTGAGAGGCAGCAGAGCAAATTGTTCAAGGAGAGAGGACAAGAAGAGAGAAAGACGTAGGTGCGAGTCCTTAACAGAAAGGATACAGTCACCTCTCTCTCCACAAATCCAGTCCCACATTTTTTGGACTCTGCCTTACCCACTCTACCCCACCGACAGTAGAAATAAGGCATCACAAAGCATAACTCTGTCGGCACACTTAAGTTCATATGCAGGTGAGTAACTTCCCTCCACTCAACAGGCTCCAATGTATCAGTGTGTATTTGTGTGTGTGTGGTTGGAAGTCAGTGTGTGTTTGCATGTGTGTGTGGTTGGAAGTTAGTGTGTGTTTGCATGTGTGTGTGGTTGCCAGTCTGTGATCAAATGTTATGTTCTACTGCCCTCTATGGGTGAACATATCAACTGATGAATTATAAAGAGGGAGAGGGAGGAGGGGTTGAATCATTTCCTCTTGTTTTTAAGATTTTGTTTGGGCTTGTATGGCCTTTAATTGACAGGTTAGCTTAGACAGGAAAGGGGACAAAGATCAGGGGGACGAAATGCAGCAAAGGGCTGCGGGTCGGATTCAAACCCGGGCCGCTGCCAAAGACTCAGCCCACATGGGGCGCACACTCTACTGGGTGAGCTAGGAATCATTTCCTCTTTAATCGACTGTACTTGAATAAATCAAGAATAAATCCAAAGTACTTACCTTGACTCAGTTCTCACTGTAAATCACCGTGCTCTATCATGACTCATTCTCAATCTGCAGTTTTCAAATCCTATTGTGTTAAGAATTTATCTAAATCAAAGTGCAGTGAAGGAGGACAAGCTGTTTAACTGCCAAAGATAAATGTCTTCTTAAGCATTAAAATACTCCTGAAACCTGTCAAAGCATCAGAATTTAACTATGGGTGTTTACTGTGATTTCAACTACTATATATAATATGCTAAAATAGACATAATTTGTTCAAACCTTAGGGTTAGAGGTTTCAGTAACTACGGGGGCATGGAAGCAAATATTGCACACAAGCTACAGTATTACTATGCAACACAGAGCAATAAGCAAAGTGAATATTGGACTTACATTCATCAGGTGACTAGAAACCTGACTCCAAGTGAATGCTTGTGTTGCTGTTTAAAAAAAGCAACCCTTTGCTAACACGTTCACCATATCAACTTTAATCAGGTGATAATATGTCAATGTTGTGCTTACAGCTTGTTGCACTGCCCACAAGTGCCTGAAAAATCCAATAATGCTGCTTTAATTATCACTTGTGGTCGCAGTGGCCATTGTTCAGTAAGTTACATAGGCTCACTTTTAAAGGACTGTGTCCTCCACAGGGGCAGAGCTTAATGTTGATCCCAGTCCTTTAAAGCTTTTATCTCTTACTCTTCTCATTCATCTAATCTTAGCAATTATAGCACCACATGGACACAAATACATACTCGCCTTCTTTTCCTCTTGCTTGGGTACCAGCTCGTGGTAGCGAGGGATGATAAGCTCAGCTCTGCCTTTCTGCTCCTTTTGAAGGTTCACATTCTCATAGTGCATTTCTAGGTTTCTGAGACAGACAGAGACCAAGACAATGAGAATAGAAGACACAGACAAACAAATAGAAGAGATAAGAAATAAAGAGAGGGAGAAGTGTTCTGTGTAGGAGAAATGGGGAGATACAATATATTGAATGACATGGGAAGAGAGGTGTGTAATGGAAAAGTAAATAGGAAGAGATAGACAAAGCAAAGTAGGATGGGAGAGATAATTAATAACTAGAGAAGGAGGAGTGAAGGGGAGAAAAGAAATAAGACAGGAGGAAATACATTTTTTTTAATCATTTTTAAATGATTCCAATAATCACATGCAAATCACAGACATTGAGTGTGTAAACCTCTGCCTACACTTATGTGTGTACAGTGTGATTGCTCACATGTACACTCTCTCTTCTATTACTTAGTCAATTGCTTTATGCATAGCTGAGCTGGGTGTGCCCACCAATGCAGAAGTGCTTAGTAAGACCCATCCTCGGTGGCCATCAATAGAAACATTATGTGAGAAATGTCAAACATAATTCCCTGGCTGTAGGATCAAAGCAATATTTCCCTTTGGTGGAACAGTTTCTCTGTTCAACACACATCTCCGTACGAGCTCAAGAGCAGTGAACTAATCTAACCTTTTGGCTCTCTATCCATGATCGGGCAGTCTTGCGAAAAATTGATGCCGAATTGACAATTTGCTTCAAAGTTTTCGGAGTTGAGAAGCTCCATGAAATGAGGCGACAGCCAGCAGGCGCCTGCCCCGGCCGCTAGCTTGTCGCTCGGCCATGACTCTCCCATGACAGCTCAGAGACCCCGAGGTAAGCTGGAGGTCTCTCAGACCGGTCTCTTAAATAAGAGGCTTTTATTTCGCCGTTGACGGTTCGTTTGTTTAAATATCACAACACATGTCCATCATAAGATTAACGGGAACCTGTGGTTAACTGTCTTTTCGGAGTTAAACTACACAAGCGTGTCCTGCGGCTGGCCGGCCGTCACACACACACACACACACACACACACACACACACACACACACACACACACACACACACAGCGCAGCAGGCAGAGGCGGGGGAGAGAGAGATACGTTTCTCTTCGGGAGACTTGTTTAAATTATGACAAATATGCTATATATATTAGATTTATTATTTAGTTCGTACTTTTTTTGGTGTATTTGTTTTCTGATTTTAACGCTATAAAGACCGTTGCCGTGCTTGCATCACTCCCTTACCCCTCCTACCAGTCCCTATGGCCACTATCGCCAGTGCGAATGCAATTGGAAAAAACGGTTTTGGGGGAGAGTAGTTAGTAGATCTCTTTAGAAGTGGACTTTTCCTATAACTACGTTCCTGTAACTACTTGGTCGGAAAGCGGCTTTTGTTTTGGTGATGTAGGTGTATGTCACACATTCTCTAAAATAAGAGATTAAGAGTAAAAGTAAAAGTATGCCACTGATGCTAAATACTCTTTTAATACTGTACCATGACATGTAATACTTACATCTCAGGGTAATATTGTCCTGGACCCGGTCCCTCCTCCACCGTCACCTGACCTCTTTTCCCTGTCATCTTGCCAAAGTGGACTCCTTTATACTTCTGTGCAGAACTTTTCTCGGACTACAGGAAGAGAACGAGTAAGAGAGAGAGAACGGACAGACACCAAGAGAGAGGAGGTGAGGATTGGATGAAAGAAAGGATTGGCCAGATATGGCAAGCAGTTTTAACATTTAGTAAAACCACATTCCCATCTGTAATTACATTTTAGATATCCATAATAGCATTTCTACTGGATAAAATTGTATTCTCACTAGTTAGAATGGTAATTAAAGAACTCCACAATAACATTTTTACGAGTAGAAATTGTATTTTAAGATACTTTGATTGTACTGGTCAAAACTGAATAAAAGATAGCCTTTCTAAAAAATCGTTTTGAAATTTTAATTGGCTGTTTAAACATTTAATAGCTAGACTGGATATGTATTGCAGATATCCATAATTGAACTCTTTCTAGTCAAAAAGAACAATGCAGATATCCACAATGACATTCTTCCTATCTAGAATGAACATTCCAGATATCTGCAATAGAATTATTACTAGGAATAACTCCCATTTTAGATATCTACAATACAATTGTTACTAGTCAAAACTCTAATGTCAGATATCCAAAATGAAACAAACATTCCAGATATCCATATTGTAATTTTGACTATCCAAAATACATTCTGACTAGTAAAAATGTCATTACGGATATGTACAACTGCAATTTTACTAGGAAAATTACAATTGTGGATATCTATAATAGTAATGCTTCCCATCCAGAATGTAATTTTATATATCTGAAATAGTAACTGACGCAGTGTTTGACTTGTGTCTGTCCGTGACCTGTAATAAACACGTCACCGAACAGATTAAGCAAAAAGATAATAATGAATGCCAAAATGGCTCACTTTAGTTTTGACTAGTAACAATTGTATTGTAAATATCTAAAATGGGAGTTATTCCTAGTAATAATTCTATTGCAGATATCTGGAATGTTCATTCTGGATAGGAAGAATGACGTTGTGGATATCTGAAACTGAAAACCCCATACACATGAATGGGAAACGTAACGTCATTTGTACTAGGAAGAATGACGTTGTGGATATCTGAAATGACAAGAAGAATGTCATTGTGGATATCTGAATTGTTCTTTTTGACTAGGAAGAGTTGAATTATGGATATCTGCAAAAAATATCCAGTCTAACTATTAAATGTTAACATGGCTTACCATAGCCAGAGAGTAAGAATAAGATGGTAGGAGAGAGAGAATGAGATAACAGGAGGATAAGGAGGTTTCTCTTCTAGCCAGGGGGTCATGTTTGGGTTGAATGAAATGCGAAGTTCAGCCAAATGACAGAGTATGTCAGAGATCTTGGGGAGACCCTCAGTGCCATCCTGAGAGCACTGAGAGAGGCTATGTCTGGAAATAAGCTGGTCAGGTGTCACCAAACACATTGCAGAGGTACTATGTGTGAGATTTTCTCAAACATATTGCAAGGGTGCTGCAAAATAAGAGAAATAAAGACAACTAATGGGTTTGGAATTTCTGTACTAATCGTTCTTAGAAAGAGACAAGATATTCATCAACAAGACTAAGGGTCTACAGCCATGCTAGTGACTCTGTGAGGGTGTACTTAAATACATTGGTGCTTTGAGCTAAATGCTTAAGTCAGCATGCTAACATGTTCACAATGACAATGCTAACATGATGATGTTTTTCAGGTATAATGTTTACTACACTTACCGTCTTAGTTTAGTGTGCTAGCATGCTACCATTTGCTAATTAGCAATAAACACCAAATACAGCTCCCATTAGTTTTGCAGGTATTTGGTCATTACCCAAATTGTTGGACAAATGATGACCTAATGATGAGATAACCAAATTCCCAATTCTCCCAATCTACTTCAATTCACATTCCTGACACTGAAAGAAGTATGCTGCTTGTCCCTCAAAAATAAAAACCACCTGTGTGTCTAAAATCAAATCAAAAGAACTTTATTTTTCCCGTAAGGGAACTTCGTTTGTGGTCAGGCACATTTAAACACAACAGTGGTCTGGGGTTGTCGAATGATCTTCCCGCTCATTTTTATGATTGTGTTGATTCAATTCAATTCAATTCAATTTTATTTATAATATCAAATCATAACAAGAGTTATCTCGAGACACTTTACAGATAGAGTAGGTCTAGACCACACTCTATAATTTATAAAGTCCAAACAATTCTAGTAATTCCCCCAAGAGCAAGCATAGTGCGACAGTATGTGTCTGACGGTGCCGGTTGGGGATGTGATGAACAGTGGCAATAATAGTCACAATAAAGATAATGGAACAGTGACTGTTGAGGGGACATTTGTTCAACTCAGTCAGGGAACCAAACCATGCCAGTATGCTGAAGGTGAGGGTGGATTGGATTGGTTAAAATGAAACAGACATGTAAGAAAAAGCTTCCCTTACTAAAAAAAAAATCTTTCCTTTCTTTTCTAACTTCCCCTTGACTCAACTGTGTCTATACTGCGAGGCAGGTTATGGGAGGATTGGCATGGAGTCTCAAAAAGTTTTTAACGCCATGGGGTGCCTTTCTCCTTATCTCAACTTCAACAGTGACTGGAGGACGAGATCTGAGGTTCTGTCCCCTGTGATCTACCAATCTAGTTTTGAGGAAGGGAGATAGAAAACGAGAATGTTCAAATGCTTACAGTTAAAAAGAAAAACATAACTGTTCTGCAGTGCACGCAGACACATACAAGCACTGTGGTGGTATCACAGCTGGCACTGAGTTCAGAGGCACAAATTGCCCATTTCTGTCAAGGAGAGCTTTTAAAAAGCTAAATAAAAACACAGCTAGTGGGGATTAACATAGTCATTCAGCTTTAATACAATGGAATGCCAGGCTATTTATTTTTCTATTTATTTATCTTTATCTATTCATTTAAATGAGAATCATTTTTGTCAGTACGATTGTGTGCGTGTGTGCAGGATCCCACAGGCTGAAATTGTTGGTGTCCTTACTCACAACACAGCATGGATTTGAATCTGATTCAGGTTCTATTTAGAGGACAATCTTGCCCATATTTCACATCTTCAAGCCAAATCCATATTTTGTGTAGAAACTGACCAATACTTGATTTCTGGGGTAGAGTATTTACAGACAAACAATGAATGTATTATTTGCAAAATCTATGCAAATGAGTATATCGCTGCTTATGTTGGACCAACATCTGACTAAAATACTTTATGCAGGTTTTTCCTTTAATCTGTTAACCATCTGTACCTCCTAGAATATTAAATTGAAAGTCAACATTATTTCAGTTCTAGCATACATATTATCATTCAGATATATTTTCTAATCAACAAGTAAAGCTTAAAATGTTAACTTTTCTCTCCTTATCAATGCAAACCCCAGCCTCACAAAACAGTGACATTGTAACATTGAATACAAGGATTTACAGCAGTCCTATACGCTTGTTGCCGTCATATCAAACGAGTACGCTCGACATGTTGAGCACAGCAGAAAGCTGCTGGTAAAAAAAGCATAAATCTGATTTTGGTGTGGGGACCATTGCTATGTTCCCACTTGTATGATCTGTCATGGATGCAGCTCATTCATTGATTGGCAAGTTAAAAACTGCTGCAATGTTTATTTTTTATAGTTTCCCTTTCTAAACTGATTTGGGTGCTCTGTCTCCTACAGTATATAGTAACACAGCCTGTGCTCCATATCACCATCTGGTCAACTGTGTAATGATAATCTGACAAATCACTACACAGTCTGAACTAACAAAATACCTCATGGTGATACTAATACAAGAGCTTTTTACTGCACTATTATGCACAGTAACTTTTTAGTCATAATATATGCCTGCCAAAATCTGTGATAAACTCATATCGGCCAATTACTACTCACTGCTCCAGCATATTAGTACATCTCTAATTCTGCGTAGCAGTCAATGCAAAAAAGTAATAAAATAAAAAAAATATATATATAAAAAAAAATAATAAAAGTAATAAAGTAAGTAAAGTAATTGTTCTGTCAATACAGCCGTGAACCATAAGTTTAGGGTCAGCGGATAAAATCGCTCACCTCTCAATAACATTCAGACAGAAAACAAAGTTTTGCTCTTTTTATTTCTGTCTCATGTCTTATCATTCAAAAGTTGCCACGGTTACTTTGAAGTAACGTCCTCAGACAACAACTTAATTCCATCTCTCCACACTCCAACTCAGTCGGAGCACGGGGCGGGGGAAGTGTTTGAGTTGAAAGAAATGAGTGTGTCAGATGGAGAGACAGAGGGAGGAAGACAGACAGAGACGGAGGTTGAACTTTCAAAGGGAGAGCAACAGAAGAAAAAAAAGAGCTGAGGATGGATGCACTGCTGATAGCCCTAAATCACAGCACGCCTCTGTGCCTGCGCCGGTGTGTTGACACAACCTCGGCCAACACTCAAGGACGCTGTTGACTTCCTCTGGTGATTAACAGATGAAAAATGACTTAATTGAGAGCCACACCAGCAGGCGTGTGCATTATTTTAAGTGAATATTGTAATATAGCTTGAAGAATAATTACTAATGGCTCTCTTTGTTGGCATGCAAAATGGATGAGCATTGGTGCGCTGTGGCTTTTTTAAAGTAGAGCTCCATTCATTAGCTATGGAAATGGGTTTTGGGCCAACTGAATAGGGAGGGGTGGGGGTTCAGCAGTGCATTACATCTGCCTAGCACTAATGGACCTCGCCTTGCGGGCAGAGTAAGTACACTCAGACACACTCCTACAGACTAATGAAAGCACACATGTGCATAAATGAACACCTCACATTCTCTGATGGATGTGTGTGTGTGTGTATGTGTGTGTGTGTGTGTGTGTGTGTGTGTGTGTGTGTGTGTGTCCTTACCAGCAGTGGATTGTAGAAGGCTGGACCCAGGGTTGTGTCCGTGGGAACGGGTGGCTGCTTGAGGAGCACACCCACGGCGTCCTCCTCGTAACCATGGGCCTGGCCCGGGGAAGGAATGGATGGGATATCTGACTGACGAACAAGCTGGAGACTTTTAGCCTGCAGCCTCTGCGCAGAGAGAAAAAGCAGTAAAAAGCCAGGGAGAGCAGAGAGAGAGGTCAGGGTTTGTGATGGAGAGGATGCCTTGGCTTACAAAGTAGCTGAGCACTGCCTGGGGCCAATAAAGTGTGAGACTGAGGGAGGGACAGAGACAGAAGGAGCGTGGGTAGGCAGAAGATAAGAAACAAACAAGTAAAATGGAAAGGGAGGAAGAAAGAAGGAAAGACAGAAGTGTAGGAGCGGCAACAATATCTGCTGAGTGAACCAACAATGAAGGTCATCTCAGTCAAAATGCATGAAAGCTATTCCAACTTTCTATAGCTGGAAGGTGTGGGTGCATGTGTGTGCTAACATAACTTTCATGGTTGGTCAGGAGTGCTTGCCAAAACCTTGTTGTATCTGGACACCAAACACAAAAGGATGAGCAAAGTTTCACGGGCTTACAAAGAACAGAAGTATAATGGACACACTGTTGTCTTTAGTCCGACTGTCTCTGGACAGAATGAGGTCTGACTTTTCCACTGTTACTGCTACTGAGTGGCCTCGACGGACCAGACCCGGGCAGCAGACGCTGGCTCTGGGGACGTGGAACGTCACCTCTCTGTGGGGGAAGGAGCCGGAACTTGTGCGGGAGGTGGAGCGCTACCAGTTGGATCTGGTGGGGCTTACCTCTACGCACAGTCTCGGTTCTGGAACCATACTCCTGGATAGGGGTTGGACTCTTTTCTTCTCCAGAGTTGCCCAGGGTGTGAGGCGCTGGGCGGGTGTGGGGATACTCACAAGTCCCCGGCTGAGCGCCGCTACGTTGGAGTTTACCCCGGTGGACGAGAGGGTCGCCTCCCTACGCCTGCGGGTTGTGGGGGGGAAAACTCTGACTGTTGTTTGTGCGTATGCACCAAACAAGAGTTCGGAGTATTCGGCCTTCTTGGAGACCTTGAATGGAGTCCTGTATGGGGCTCCAGTGGGGGACTCCATAGTTCTGCTGGGGGACTTCAACGCGCACGTGGGCAATGATGGAGACACATGGAGAGGCGTGATTGGGAGGAACGGCCTCCCTGATCTAAACCAGAGTGGTTGTTTGTTGTTGGACTTCTGTGCTAGTCATGGATTGTCTATAACGAACACCATGTTCGAACATAGGGATGCTCATAAGTGTACTTGGTACCAGAGCACCCTATGCCAAAGGTCAATGATCGATTTTATAATCGTTTCATCTGATCTGAGGCCGTATGTTTTGGACACTCGGGTGAAGAGAGGGGCAGAGCTGTCAACTGATCACCATCTGGTGGTGAGTTGGGTCAGAGGGTGGGGGAAGACTCTGGACAGACCTGGTAAACCCAAACGGGTAGTGCGGGTGAATTGGGAACGTCTGGAGGAGGCCCCTGTCCGACAGACTTTCAACTCACACCTCCGGCAGAGCTTTTCGTGCATCCCTGTGGAGGCTGGGGGCATTGAACCCGAGTGGACAATGTTCAAAGTTTCCATTGCTGAAGCTGCGGCGGGGAGCTGTGGTCTTAGGTGCCTCAAGGGGCGGTAACCCACGAACACCGTGGTGGACACCGGTGGTCAGGGAAGCCGTCCGACTGAAGGAGTCTTTCCGGGATATGTTATCCCAGAGGACTCTGGAGGCAGTTACAAGGTACCGAAGGGCCCGAAGGGCTGCAGCCTCTGCCGTGAAAGAGGCAAAGCAGCGGGTGTGGGAAAAGTTCGGAGAAGACATGGAGAAGGACTTTCGGTCGGCACCAAGGTGCTTCTGGAAAACCGTTCGCCACCTCAGGAGGGGGAAGTGGGGAACCATCCAAGCTGTGTACAGTAAGGATGGGACGCTGTTGACCTCAACTGAGGAGGTAATAGGGCGGTGGAAGGAGCATTTTGAGGAACTCTTAAATCCGACTAATACGCCCTCTATGGTAGAGGCAGAGCTGGAGGATGATGGGGGATTGTCGTCAATTTCCCTGGTGGAAGTTGCTGAGGTAGTTAAACAACTCCAGTAGTCGGGGTTGAGAGGGGTTGCAGTTTGGTGAGCTGGGGATCTCATCGCTGCTTTTTGCGGATGATGTGGTCCTGATGGCATCATCAGCCTATGACCTCCAACACTCACTGGATCGGTTCGCAGCCGAGTGTGAAGCGGCTGGGATGAGGATCAGCACCTCTAAATCGGAGGCCATGGTTCTCAGCAGGAAACCGATGGAGTGCCTTCTCCTGGTAGGGAATGAGTCCTTACCCCAAGTGAAGGAGTTCAAGTACCTTGGGGTCTTGTTCGCGAGTGAGGGGACAATGGAGCGGGAGATTGGTCGGAGAATCGGCGCAGCGGGTGCGGTATTACATTCAATTTATCGCACCGTTGTGACGAAAAGAGAGCTGAGCCAGAAGGCAAAGCTCTCAATCTACCGGTCAGTTTTCGTTCCTACCCTCACCTACGGTCATGAAGGCTGGGTCATGACCGAAAGAACAAGATCCAGGGTACAAGCGGCCGAAATGGGTTTCCTCAGGAGGGTGGCTGGCGTCTCCCTTAGAGATAGGGTGAGAAGCTCAGTCATCCGTGAGGAGCTCGGAGTAGAGCCGCTGCTCCTTCGCGTCGAAAGGAGCCAGTTGAGGTGGTTCGGGCATCTGGTAAGGATGCCCCCTGGGCGCCTCCCTAGGGAGGTGTTCCAGGCACGTCCAGCTGGGAGGAGGCCTTGGGGAAGACCCAGGACTAGGTGGAGGGATTATATCTCCAACCTGGCCTGGGAACGCCTCGGGATCCCCCAGTCGGAGCTGGTTAATGTGGCTCGGGAAAGGGAAGTTTGGGGTCCCCTGCTGGAGCTGCTACCCCCGCGACCCGATACCGGATAAGCGGACGAAGATGGATGGATGGATGGACTGCTACTGAGGATATTATACAAAAAAAATGCATATTCGATCTAATAAGACTTTTGTTATACTGTTTAAAGGTGCTCTAAGCGATGTCACGTGTTTTTTAGGTTACAACATTTTTTGTCACATACAGCAAACATCTCCTTACTATTCGCGAGCTGCCTGTCCCCTGAACACACTGTAAAAAAAAACGCGGTCTCTGTAGACAGCCCAGGCTCCACAAACCAACCAACAAAAACAAATTGTGCCAACCTGCACCACGAAACATAACAAACAGTCTTCCAGCATTCCAGCCAATAACCGACAAGAAGGATTTGGGGGTGGGGGTTGGGGGGTTAGTGCGCGGAAGCACGGAAGGGAGGGAGAGGGGACGGGGAGTGAGGAGGAGGGAGGGGCGAGCTAGCCTCGTTTTGTTTGAAAATACTTCTAATGTCAACAAGTGCCGTCACCCAACATCGCATAGAGCACCTTTAAGTGGCATAAAGAAAAAACAATATATGTCAGAAATCTAGCTCTTCTTCCTTCTCACATTTCCATATTCAAAACTAGGGCTGTCAATCGATTAAAAAATTTAATCTAATTTAATTACATACTCGAAATTAATCGCATACATAATTAACGGTGCCTGAAACGATACTTTTTAAGAAAGTAAAAAAAGAAAAGAAAAAAAAGGGTGCTAAACAACAGTCGGTGACATTAAAGAACGGCTTGTTTATTGCTAAGGCTATATGGTCAAAATTAAATGATTTAATAATAATGTATAACAATAACAATAACTTATTTCACTAGTAAATTGCTGTTGAATGACAATAACAACCACCAGATGGGAAATGGACATTTACAATAACTTCAAATGCACCACGAGGCTGTAGTTTACCAGTTTCATTGAACGCACCGTCTGTGTTGTTTCTCCGACGGCAGCTGCAGGTTGTTACATACCGGTGTTGAATCCTCTACAGTAAAACACAGTCAAACTTTACACCGTTTAGCGTTAGCTGTCAGCATTTTAACTGTGTTTAATCCAGCTACTAGCTAGCGGTAGGCTAACATTAGCTGCTGTTGAGTATAGTGTTAACTAGCTAGCGGTAGGCTAACGTTAGCTGCTGTCGAGTATAGTGTTGACTAGCGTCACGTGCAGCGGTATTTGTGTTACCTGTATCGTCTGTTTCAGAGCATCAGAGAGCAGCTCAGACATATCAGTGGCACCAGATTTCGGTAGCCAGGGTACAAGTAAATGTTCCAATCAATGATCCAGGCAGCACATTCTCGTCTCCCTCCTTCATTTTACAGTCCAATGGTGGCTAGAACGGCTCCGGGTCAAACGTCAATATGGAATAGATTAATCTGCGTTATTTTTTTTAACGCGTTATTTTTTTCTCAGATTAATTAATTAAACGTTATTTTGACAGCCCTATTCAAAACACATCACTTAAACAGTACAATGAAATAACAGTTTCCTACAAGACTCTCTCGGTCTGGTGTCTTTATATTTTGGTCCTCAGTATATCCATCATGATCGTGAAGTTGTTACTGAGCTTCTGTTGCATATTAAAAAATTACTGCTACACACATTAGAGGCTTTACATCAGGGGTGTCAAACTACTTTTAGTTCATGGGCCACCCCCCCTAATTGGATCTCAAGTGGGCCGGACCAGTAAACCACTCCAGAAAGATCAGAAACTTTTTCTGCCACAGAGTTTCTTGTCAGCTTGATGTTGGCAAACGCAAGTTGCTTCTGCTATGACAGCCTTCTAAGGCCATTGTAGAAAAAATAATAATGTTACGGACCCGGGAGAGAGGGGTAATATTCCGAGAAAAACCTCTGAATTTCTAAGATTGAAGTCGTAAATTTACGGAAAAAGAACTCGGATATTCACAGAGATTAAAGTGGTAAATTTGGAATTGGAATTAATTACTTCTCTGCAATTTTCAAACTTTGCAAAGTGATCCAGTGGGCCTGATTGGACCCTTTGGCGGGCCAGTTCTGGCCCACGGGCCGTATGTTTGACACCCCTGCTTTATACATTGTAAGATGTGATAGAGTGTCTGACTTATTACAAACAAAAGATGTCAAAGTCTATCTAATCTTCCATTGGTTTCGCATCCCGTTCAAGTATGCCTTACTGAATGTGATAAGTTTTCAAATGTTACAGCAAATACACCAGGTGGTGTTCATTTTTAAAGAGCTTAAAGAATAGAAAAGCAACTGTTTTGACAAATGTCTACAAAAACTAGCAAACTCTATTTCCGGTTGATGGTGTTGAGCGGTCTGCAGATGGCAAAACTGCCAAAAATAAGGGCTAAGGCATTGGCAAGCTACTGTATTGGCAGTAACCACTTTTGGAGGAGGCAATTGTTATTCATATCTTTTCTTTGGTGCAGATACAGCACATCACAGTACAGAGTTTTACATTTTATTAAAATAAGGCAGTGTGTAAATTACTAAAGTGTAGTAATAAATGTGTTAATACACAGGCCAAAAGCATTTGATTGTTAAATGTAGATATACGTAAACTAACAGTACAAAAGTAAAAAGCCACATATAGGCCTATTCCTTATACATACAAAGAACATGTACTGTATGAAAGCCAACCTACTGTAGATTAAAAACATAATAAACTGGAGGGAGAAAATCTATAATAAAAGATTTCCTGTAAACTGACTGCTCATTTACTTTGCCCAAATAAATGTACCGATATGCCTACCACTTTCCTGCCAAGCTTCTCAGCCTGTCCTTCTTTAGCCGTCACGGCCCTGAGTGTGTTTCCAGAGGCAGGCAGCACATTGTAGGCCCCGGGGCCCGGAACCTTCGACACTACCTCCTCAAAACGCTTGGAGCGGTTCTGAAGACTGCGCCCACCATGGATGTTTAGCTGAAGAGACATGGGTTCAACAGGGAGACCAGCAGACACACACAGAGAATGAGATTGAGATCAACAAAGATTTACTTAAAGCAACACCAAAGCACTTTTCCTCTTCGGTCCCCCTACAGGTTGGAAGCGGAATTTTTCATTACCGTTCTCATTTGAACGACCATATTGCTACAGCTACTCTACCCGATCTGGCAAACTTGCATAGTGCAGTTTTAGCCGATAAAGGGCCACAAAGTGAATGCAGAAGTGCCGTTCACCCTGTTACGAGTTGATGAACCACTGAAACGATTTTGGAAACATTATTTTAAGTTACAAAAGAATCTTTGGTGTTGCTTTAACCATAAATTTTCCTAAAAAAATTCTCCAGTCATCCAGTATTATAAGCTTCATCTCCTGCCTTCCTAAATTAATAGTTTTAGATATTTTAACAGAAAAAAAAACAAAAAGTACTCCATATTTATTTATTTGTTGTGTACGTTCCTAAGTACTTGACAATGACTTCTTCTTCAGCCTCACCTAACCCAGTATATGGTTCTCAGGTACACTCAGGTCTTGACTTAATTGTATGTAAATGATACTCTCTGAACTGCAGTACCTTGACAGGTGAGAAGTCATACTGTCCAGGTCCTGGTATCCTCTCACTGGACTGGTTGAATATTGACTGTCTTTTGGTCAAGGTCAGGAATGGAGCATAGCCATCTGTAATAAAGGAAAACATACAAAAAGAGAATAGCCTATGCAATTTGTTGATTGATAAAATAATTGATTGATTAATTGATTGGTTGATTGAGTTACACACTATAGTAAATGAAAAAAAATAACAAGCATGAAGAAACATTTAAACTTGTGAGCAATATATAGGCTACCGTCACATGGCTAGCTAATGTATTAAACTCCATTGTCAGATGTAACGTTAGGTCTATTATTTTGTATAACATTATGAAGTTTGAATGTCGTCATCTTTCTAATAAATTAATAAATGTATTTTACAATTACATTTGGACTTTATCACTGCAGCGTTAACGTAACTAATGTTAGCTTATGGTTTTCAGGTTAACGTTAGCATTTTAACATCCAGCTTTATAACGTTATTTTAATCATAGATAGATGATCATGAATATCTATGGTTTTAATACTGTAATATAAAGCTTTATTGCAGACACAGGTCCATATAACACATAATACAGTATACATAGTATAAAAAGGAGATACAAAAATACATAAAAGCTTGCATATTAACCTATAATACACAATAATACATAATAATTGCATATGAGCCTAGGATATATAGGCTATTGCACCAATGTCGTCTTAACCTAGAAGTGTATCTATAACAGCTTTTCAGAGGGCTGACTAGAGCTTCAATTATGTGGTTCTCTGACTTGTCCAAGCGACACATAAAACTAAACTTGTGTCTTAAGAGTGCCTCACACGTTGGCACTCTAGTGGACACAAACAAATGACTGGCACTATGCCACCTAGGGACACGGAGCAGCAGCCTCATTGCATCATTGTATGCTACCTTGAGCCTCTGCATACTCTTTTTCTTATAATTAGACCACAATTGAGCAGTATATAACGGTGTGTAATATGTAGCTAGGCCTTCGTTTTGGCCTGACGTTACATTTTCTCTGGAGTACAAAAAAGAAGCAGGTGGATTTTTTGATTTAAAACGAGACTGGAGTAGTCTAGAGTTGTTCAGTCAAGTTTCGCTTGTAGCAACTGATTCCTAACGTTAACGTTAACGTTACCTGCTATTTTAGAACTGCGCAAGGTGACATCGTAGGAGCCGGGGCCAACTGTCGATGCAGTGCAGCTGGTTGTCATGAAGGTCACTCTTGGAGCGCGTCCATACATTTTAACTTCCCCTGCGGAAACAGACTGCTGGCTTAACTAAACTTTTGTACAGCACGGACACCTGCTAGAGTTGACCCAAAAACGAATTATAGTTCCCACTTTATTTAATTTGTTAAGCCCCAGGTTGGTTAAAACATTCCTCAACTGCTCTCTTTCTACTACTGACTTATTTGCGTTGCATTGCGTGCGTCGTTGCTTAGATACCACATATCGTTCCCGCTGCAGTTACAGCCGAACCATCACCATGGATGTATTCATAGTGACGTCACGTGAAAACTATGAATTAAGAGAACTTCACTGATGAGAAGGAACCAAGTAGCCTAAGTGAGGTACCAAAACAGGCCTATAGTATCTCCCTTGATGATATTTTTCGATCACCTGAACATTTTGTAACTCTAATAAATGTTATTGCCTTTATTAACGTTACCAATATTAGTTATGCTCGCATATTTTGCATAATCAACCTATAATTGATTTTTCACATACAGCAAAATGACTGTTTCACATTAATCTCGTGTATATTGTAATGGATTTTGTTATTAATGTGCAACCATAGTCCATAGAAAAATTACTCATGTTCCTGTGATTAAACAAATTCCAGCGAAACAGCTTGCTTGTTTCTGTAGTAAAAACAACCGTTCCTGCATTTGCCTACTCTTGTCAGTTGTCACCACTCCTGTTATCATTATTTGCAGGCTTGACCTACTTCCTCCTGCACTATTAGCATTGCCCCACAATGTAGTTAAGATATGGATAATGAGGGGAAAGCCATCCAAGTAATAGGCCTAACTGCCTTCTCTGGAACAGCAGCGAACTGCATCTTTATTTGAACTTCCTGTGAGCAGGTTTGGTCTGCACACTGGTATTCCATTTAACAAATGTTATTAGGCTAATTAAACTTAGTCAGACAACAGGGTATCCAATAACTTAGCAGCGACAATATAATCATACAGTGAAGACCAATATAGCATTTTATCGATGACAACATGATTACTGTAGTTGACAACTTCTCGCTGATGCACTAAATTACAATCATCACAAAGATAATATCAAATGTCATCTACATGCTCAAAGTGATATCTTATTTTCCTAAAACTCACTTTATAATTTCTCACACCAAAGACTTTGCTCACATACCAAGTCAGTAAGAATAGAACAGAAACTGTTTACTAAAAACTGCACCACTGAAAGTAATACTAATACATCGGAAAATGGCATAAATATATTGACAATACAAAAAATATAATACAAAACGTGTGTTGTCTTTTTCCCAAGGGATCTGGGTGCAAGCCAAGTTAAGAAAGCATTTTTTGATCAATGTGTAAACACAGCAAACCGTGCTGAAAAACAAGACACACCAATAACTAATAAGAGAAGAAAATCGAACAAAAGTAGGTTTAATTACAGAAAGTAATTTCGTTTCCAACTGACTTAGGGTTTACAATTACAGCGAAATCAATTGAAATATCTTGGTTAGTAATTTAATTGTGTAGCTGTAGACAGATAGGAGACTAAATAATGCAGAAACATGTTTTTGTCCAAGCATGATATCTTGCTATGAAATACAATTTTGCTTGGTTTGTTCGAAACCAGAACAGAGCTTGGAGCTTTCGTTGGTAAGACTAATTCACCACTGGAGGGCAGCAGCTAGCTTTAAATGAGTCTATCCTGCCTCAAATTCCCACGAAGACAAGCGATGCCTTTACTGATAATCGGACATGTTGGGTTATAAAGGCATGACACGTCAAGTTTTTCAAAAAGGCAAATGGATGGAAAATCCATGTAATAAATATAAGTGTAATAATTCGGTACTCTAAATAGTGTTGATGCCTATGAGTATTTTTCACAACTGTCCTTTTTGTATGCTTACTCATGTTCCCAGCTAATTGTCGTTTGACTGATACAATAAAGCAGCAGCCATTAATCGACTGCTTTTCTCACACGAAAGGCCAATTTAGGTCGAGGAAGAATGAGTATACGAGGTGTCCATGAAGGCAACACGGGTTATCACGACCATCACTAGTCTCATCCCCCACCACCAAGGTGTCACTTTAGGCAGCTAGCTCCCAGGCTTACCTTGCGTTTAATTGAACCATTTTGATACACATTTCCGCTTGACATCTCGGGACGTTTGGTGCCATGAAGGGAATCAGGGTTTTTGTGGTTTTCTTGGTGCTTTCTGCGTCTCTGCTGTGCACAGCCGAAGCGGCCAGGAGCAGGACCAGCAACCAGAACAGCTTCCGACGGGCAGCTAACGGCATCTACCAGACTCTGAGCAGTGTTTTCGGAGAGGACAACATTAGAGGGTTATACAAGGTGAGTGTGAGACTTTTGGCAAGATAACAGTTTTTTGCGGCTTGTAGAAGCTAGTAGGCGTTTTTGTGGTCTGACTGTGGCGGAAACAAGCGCGCCCGGGCCCCTACACCAACAATTTCACGGATGCCATTTTGAAAAAAAAATTGCCATAATTTGCCATGTTTTATCCACCTATAACGTTAGATGTTAGTTGAACAATAAAATTAGGTAACGTTATGTTTTCATGCAGTAACACTTCAAATCTATAATTTGCTGTGCAACCAATTTTCCCATTTCCCCATTCATTGTTCGGAGTCCATCAGCAAGTGCATCAAATGTCGCCTCACAGATGGCCCAGGCCGTAACAGCTGATTCTTTTTGTCGACTTCATCTCTAAATTAGTGGTGGGCGGATCGATCCATATATCGATAATATTTATACGAACGTTGGTATTGGTGAGACTGGCCCGTATTTACTTGGATCTCGGTTGGTTTCGCTTGGATCTCGGATCATACCAAATTTTGTAGTATCGCACACCACTACTCTAAATCATTAGAAAGCTGCTTTTGCTAGGGAAACATTAGCTTGTGCTCTGGTTCAGCTGCACTCCCTGCATTTGAAATCTAATGTTATTTCCTGTTTGTAGCCGCCCTAGCAAACAAAAGTGACATATGTGAGTCTCCACTACACACACTATGACTGTATGGAGTAGTTTTAGCTATTTCATCGAAAAATTAAAGAATGTCCTCATTTAGATATGCCGATGTGGACTTGATGGACAATGAAAGTTTGTGTTTCACAGTTCGTCTGCTTTACCTATTACAATATGCAAATTGAGTCAAGTTATGGACAAACAGTGGGCATCAGTTGCACACAATACACCTGACTCCTCGTCTTGTGACTGGTCTACAAAGCCAAGGCTGAGATGATCATCACAGATGTAGTTTACTATATTCTTTAGTAAGTCTGCCTTTAACTGATGATGACTTCCAAGTGACATAGACCTTTGTCGTGAGGGATATTGTGACTTGTTAAATACAACAGTTGTAACTAAGTTAATATCATTAATACAAGCAATCAATTTACACTTACGCGTTTTTTTAGCTATAATAAGCTGTGAGAAAGGTCTATTAAAGTGTGTAGGCCAGGGCTCACCAATCTTTTTGAAACTGAGAGCTACTTCATGGGTACTGAGTCATACGAAGGGCTACCAGTTTGATACACTCTTCTGAAATAACTAATTTGCTTAGTTTGCCTTTAGTTATATATGATTATTAATGATTAATGATAGTCATCTATGTGAAGACACTGATCATGTTTATGATTTCTCATTTTCAATAATTATCAACAATGACTTAACAAGGTGGGAAACAGATAATATCAATATTCAATTTTCATTTTTAGAACAGGCCTGAGGGCTACTCATGTGGTCCTTGGGGGCTACCTGGTGCCCGCGGGTACTGTGTTGGTGACCCCTGGTGTAGGCAGTAGCATGTATTGCTTCCTATGAAGAGTCTGCTTTCAGTGTGAAAATGGCACGTGATCAGTCTTATAACGGTTGTATTAACAGTTTACAGTAGTTGTCTGTCCATTTCAAAATGAGAGTTGGTTGGTTGAAGAATTGGTAAGCAGTGTTTTGATTTAAAGCCACATAGGCCATTTATAGTCAGAGAGGTATGATAAATGGATTGATGTTGAACATGTGCATTCTTCAATTGACTAGACTTTAATTACAAGGCCGAAAGTAGGCTTCAGAAGACAACATAGGTAGCAGCTAGAGCGACAAGCTAACAAAGCATGTTTTGCTTAAAGCGTAACTCTTGCCAAAATGCAACCTAGGGTCTTTTTGTGAATGTACGAAAGCATTGACAACATTGTTTGTGTACCCAGAGTTTACTAAAAAGAGAGGTTTTGAACAACTCACCATAGCTCTGTTGTTTCCGACCGCTACCACCTCGGCAGTCAAAACGAGTCGATATCAAAACAAGTAGCCACAGATTTAGTATATCCCTTGGTCACCGGTGTAGTTAAGGTGTAGAGACCCTGGTGATACTTCGAGCAAAGTTTCATGTTGTGTCGAGCCTTCTTAGTTTTTTAAAAAATAGCTATTTTGAGGCTAGCATAAAAGTTTATTACATAAAAGTATTACTCCCATTCAAAAGGCCATTTGACCGAAAAACAAAAATACGGTACATCTTAAAAGTGGCGCTTCCGTCATAAATATGCTTTTAAACGAAAGTTTGACTCGGGTACATTCACAAAAAGACCCTAGGTTGCATTTTGGTGAGAGTTACGCTTGAATAGTTGTGAAATGTGTATTAAATGTGGACAATGCTAACATGCTAACAAACTTTTTGGCTGACCGTACTGTGAAATAGTACCTAAAGAAAGCTATCATTAGCATAGAGTGGCTTTCTTGTTGACAATAGATTGAAGAATGATCTGGTCATCAATGATTATTGCACAACTGTACTGATTTAAACTACTACACTGCTGTTCTCTTCATGTATTGGTTGACACCTCTCCTTTTTTCTTTTACTATAGGCTTTCACTGTAGGCTTGGTTCCATTACAGTGTTCTGAATGATTCATCTGTATACTGTACCACAGCTCTTGACTAAAAAATGTTTCTCTCACCATTTTTTTTTTTTTTTGTTTTAAAGTTTTTCTCCAAAACGACTGAGCGGTTTGTCCATGGAGTGGACTCTTTTCTCGACACGATCTGGAAGATCTGGTCAGATTTGTTGGATGTCATGGGCATTGACTGTAAGTTTTAAATTGATTATGACATTTGTAACAATGAAACATGGGCACAAAGAAAGGGACATATTGTAAGACTAAAATCCTCTTTTCTCTCTTTCGTCCCTCTGTAGCCTCAAACCTCAGCCACTACTTCAGCCCCACATCTCTCACCAACTCTCCGGCACGCGCCCTGCTCTTGGTTGCCGCTGTTCTTGTGGCCTACTGGTTCCTTTCCATGTTCTTGGGGGGTTTCTTTTACCTGCTGCACGCTGTGTTCGGCCGCTTCTTCTGGCTAGCACGTGTCACGCTCTTTGCCCTGTCCTGTCTCTATATCCTGCAGAAGTTTGAGGGCGACCCTGAGCGTGCGGTGCTGCCACTTTGCTTCATTATGGCGGTGTACTTCATGACGGGGCCTGTGGGAGCGTACTGGCGTCGAGGAGGTGGGGCAGGTTCACTGGAAGAGAAAATCGACCACCTGGACACTCAGATCAGGCTGCTTAACATCCGGCTGAGCCGTGTCATAGACGGCCTGGAACGCACCGGGGACCAGTAGGGAGCAGCAAGGATGAGGGGGAGGGAGGGGATGTTTTACAACCAGCTGCAGTTGATGTCAGAATGCTGTTTCCTGTACACATCTGCAGTAACACAACTACTGGGTATTTACAACTCTATTGTCAGATGGGAGACAAAACTAGATTTGAAAACCGTATTTTAAATGCTTGAGTTGATTTTAGTTACAGAATACCTACAAATCCTCAGAGGTGTGGACAGTTGACTTGGAGCTTACGCAAATCAACCAAACAACTATTTTTCTTTATGCTTGTCTCAAGGCTTTAATTGAAAGGTTTTTGCTACATCTGTGAGGAAGTTATCAGAGAGATGTCCATGGTTTTCTAAATGCTGGCCTAATTCTACACCTCAGCTATTTTTGAGAAACTCCCAAGTTGGGGTTTGAATTTTTGGTGTTTGGATAAGCATTGTCAATGCTTTTGCTAAATGAATAATCCTATTTTATGTATGTTTGTTTATTTCTGTCCTTGTGAATAACCTGGGGGTTACCATTCTTACACAGGTTTGTCCACAAACATGTATTCCCCTTTTTTGAAACTACTGAAGTAGGAAAGGGGTTGGGCGATGCAAACATTGTATTTCTAATTTGTAAAAATCCTCAAGATGTTAGATGGTTGTTCACAGTAAGATTTATTTATTCCATTTTCCATCCAAAATGTTGAAATCATAGATCTAGTTTGTTTCATTAAGGTACCGTCCCATAGTGGCAATAGTTTGACATCAGGGCCTCTTTTTCATTGTGTGTGTGTGTGTGTGTGTGTGTGTGTGTGTGTGTGTGTGTGTGTGTGTGTGTGTACTGTATCAAAAAGTCATCATAAAAATAACAGAAAATGCAGACAGGCAGCAATATCTCAGGGATTCAACCAACACACAGAATTGGAAACGAGATATCGAGTATATTAAAATCATGTCTTAGTCTCTTTGAGTCACTTCACAGTTTTTCAGATATAGTTTGAAATCTGTCTCAGTAACTTACAATATGTATTGATAAATGGGTTTGTGTTCTTGCATCATGTTGAAGTTGCAAAGTTTGATTAATGTCTGATGTCAAATCCAAATCCATCTTTTTGATGTTAGTGTGGAATTATTGTAGGGATTTGAACTGCAGCTAGTGGTTTATAGTATCTTTCAATTGGTGGGAAAGCATTAACATTTAAATGTGTGAATGCAAAAAGCAAATTATCCACAGAAATGGTTAGAAAGAATTACTTGAGTCGTTTTAAATCACACTGGTGTGAAGTATGTCTTACTACATCTTTTTAGGATGAGGATTTTTTGTGGGGACAGGATCAATTTCTCAACATGATTACAGATTAAATTAGGTCTAGTGCCTTTGATCCTGTAACAAAAATACAAGCTTGTAACTGTACAACCCCATTTGACCCTGCATTGGAAAATGTACATTTGAAGCTGTATATTATTTTAATTGTTAATGTGATATCCATTCCTAGTAACTTAATGAGAGATTTACAACCAGCGTGATACATACGGTATATTATATTAAAACTGCTTGAGACACAGGCTTGGTGTGCATCACTGTAGCCAACTCTAGTTTGATAGGGCTTTTTATGTATATTATTTCTGCCAATTATTTTTATATCTCATGTGCTGTCATAAAAAGACTGGGAATTTCCCTGCCACACACATTACCATTGGCACAGTTTTTTGTAATTTCAATTTATAGAATCTGGGCTCTGTTAACATTTTTTTTATACAAACGACCCTAATGCTGTGCAAATTTGGGTGGGAAATGTTGCTTTCAGTTTCCCATAAGAAAGATTAACTAAAGGACATGTCAGTAATGTGGCAGGATGGTTGAAATGATCAGAGGGCTCTTACAGTTCATGACACTACTGAGGCCAAAGAACCAACCAGTATTTACCACCTTTGATACTCGTGTTAACAAAAACATTTTTATGTGTGAGATGCATCTTTGCTCCACTCCTAATGTTTCTCAGTGTAGTAAGGGTATAGTGTTAATATTCATTTGGGAAAAGGAAGGTGTCGCATCACCACAATACCAGATACAGACACTGTCTAATGTCAGATAATTACTATATTCATATGGTTTTTCATATCTTCAGTACAGTGGCTGGATTCAGATTCTTATCAGACCCATTGGCTTGACTTTCATCTTTATCTTGGAATTAAGTCTTAATTAAATCAGCAAAATAGTTTGATGTTGTAATACAGCTTGTCTTAATGTGTATCAATTGATTGATTGATTGAAAAAATCTCTCCCTAGACAAACCCAGTTCACCCCTGCCGTTTTTTGAATTGCACAGGAGTTTTTATTAAGTATTTCTAGCACCGCAAAAATGTCAGTTTGTGAGAAAAAAAAAAACATCTTGAAAACACAGATAAACTGTATAATGTTGTCACTAGCTGTAGGCCTACTCATGTATTACTTGTCATTACCACTTGGATGTTAAAAGATGCCAGTGTATCTTTCTGTTGACATCTCAGATTATCTGTTTATTCTCTGTTGAAACTGCCTGTTGAATGTCTAGTGATTCCATCACTTCAATGTACTGTATTCTTATTCCTATTATTTCATGTAGCCTGGTTTTTATAACATGCTGTGCCAATAATGTATATTTTTTCATTTAATATGCATCAGATTTTTGTTTTTATTTCATCAATATTTTTAGACTTTTTTTATCAGAATATGTATGTACTTAAGTGATGTGGCAAGCACCAAACTGTTCTGCCTGCTGTTGTGTGTGTGTGTGTGTGTGTGTGTGTGTGCGTGCGTGCATGCGTGCGTGCGTGTCTATCAAAACCAAATGATGGCTAAATGGTTCTTTTGACAGTGAAAATGAGGTCCAGATTTGAATAAATTAAACACCACAGTATTACAGTCTTCTTTCTGATTCATTAATAATATCATGCAGATGTGTTACCCCTTCAAAGTGTGAATGTGTGTGTTCATTTTATTATGTCGTGATAAACAATTTCAGGATGTGTCACCAGTCTATACCAAAGTCATAGGAATCCATTGAAACTAACATAAGTGTGATTTGAGATGAAATGCCTGTAGATTTTATTTTTTCCTTTATTTGATGAATAACTTTAAATACATTTTTATTTTGTAGTATTTAGTTATAATTTTCTAACAAGGACATTTCTGGCACTAGGTGGCACTCATACATCTTTGGTGTTCCTAAAAGCCTGTTTTGAAATAGATACAGTACTGATTTTAAACTGTTTACTTGACAAAAAGGAATTAAATGAGTGGCAGATGTGTCATGAGTCCTGCTGTATACATATGGATTAAGAAAATACTTTGAAAAGGCATTTACATAAATGTACAATCTAGATTATATTAGCAGATCATCTTAATGTAAGAAAGTGTTCTCAAAAACAATCCATAGCTCCACTTAAAGATTACAAACTGTTGGGAAGCGCCTGGGTGGGGGAGGTCCATTATTTAAACAGTCATGGTGCCCTTGGGCAAAACAATAACCCCAAGGAGCTCCAGTGGCTGTTAACAGAAAATTCAAGTTGTACACAGCAGCTTTCAGGTGTAAACTTGTTTCTACTAGAGATTTTCTCACAGTAGGCACAAAGTACATACTATTGATTTGTGCTGATTTGGGATACATCTCTCGCAGAGTGAACTGGTAGACCATCAATGATTTAATTTAAAGGTGCTCTAAAGCGATGTAACGCATTTTTTAGGCTACAACATTTTTTGTCACATACAGCAAACATCTCCTCACTATTTGCAAGCTGCCTGTCCCCTGAACACACTGTAAAAAAACGCGCTCTCTGTAGACAGCCCAGGCTCCACAAACGGCAACAAAAACAAATTGTGCCAACCTGCACCACACAACATAACAAACAGTCTTCCAGTGTTCCAGCCAATAACCGACAAGAAGGATTTGGGGGTGGGGGTTGGGGTGTTAGTGCGCGGAAGCACGGGAGGGAGGGAGAGGGCACGGGATGAGGAGGAGGGAGGGGCGAGCTAGCCTCGTTTTGTTTGAAAATACTTCTAACGTCAACAAGAAGTGCCGTCACCCAACATCGCTTAGAGCACCTTTAACTGTGGTACTCTACTGAATGAGATGAAGCAAGCATTCATATTTAATGACAAGTATGTTAAGATGCATGCTAAATATAAGTCTGTGACCACGTTAAAAATATCTCAGCTTGGGCGCCTGGGTAGCTCACATGCAGAGGCTCAGTCCTCCTCGACGCAACGGCTCAGGGTTCGAGTCCGACCTGCAGCCATTTGCTGCATGTCTTCCCCCCTCTTTCTCTCCCCCCCAGCTGTCCTGTCTATTAAAGGCTAACATGCCAAAAAAATTATCTTAAAAAAAAATTATCTCAGCTTACCCAAGGAGCCACAACCAAGATTTACTCATCAGACATAAAATGATTTATTTATTTATTGCTTAATCGTAGTGTACAAACACAGATAGATCAAATCAACTGGGGATGTTTAGAGTCCCAAATATCCACGAGTGCATTTGGAATCACCTGATAATACATTACCACTGAACTGGTTACTTTGAACTATAGCCTGTCCATTTTGTTGTTCTAGCTGCAGATAATTCTCTAAAATGGAATTTGATGATATAGCAACCACTGTCTTTGGGAGAGATGGTACCCAGGATAACCACAAACAAAAAGGAAAATTATGTAACTTTTAAGCTGCTGAAACTGTCAAAGTAATCCTTATTAAGTTTACACTTCAAATAGAAGAGTGGTTTAACTCATCTCCTGACAAAAATCAGTTAAGGTAGGAATGTTATGTGCGGCCAAATTAACTTAAAACTCACTTAAGGCTGCTAATTATATTTTTACATTAGAATTTGCTGGCTAAACTACAGCGGTCTGGATTGCTAATCCTAACACAGTAGTTGTTAATAGCACAGTAGCAACACCGTATTAAATAAAATCTAATACCTCAGTCAATGTTGATCACACAATATCTTAAGTGGTAGCAGGATTTATATATGTTTATGTGTAGGTAGCAGAGCAGCTTTCTTTTGTATTTGCAATATATTGTATACCCATTTGTTTATTCAAACACTATTTTATTAAAAAAGGGAATTACTCTGGTATTTTTGCATAGTCATTTTCAAATTTAAATATATTGGATATCGGCACCAAACATCAGCTATCGGCAGCTTCAGCTCAAAAATATCGGAATAGGTATATTTAAAAAACATTATGAATAGAATTTTACCTAAAAAAAAAAAAAAGCTAATGTTTATACAGTCTTGTGTCATAGGTATTGATTTGGTCCAACACTTGACAGGTTAAAGTTAAAATACAAACTAATCAACGGTTAACATATCAACATACACGTGTTTAGCATTACTCTGTTTGGTGACAAAAACAACCACAACGTGTTTGACAAACAAGACTGCAAGTCTGACTGCACCTACTAAGTTTTATCCAGTTAAAATCATAGTACATTTGACCAAATAGCTGATTTTCCTGCTCTAAGAGTGCTTCCACATTTTCAACACTACTCCTGCCCCATTAGGATGTCCTCCAAACATGTATTCAACACCACCAATAAAGGCAATATAACATGTGCATGAAGCATCTCGTCAAATCCACGTAGCTGAAGTAGTGTACAAAACTGAGAGTAAACCCCAGCTATTCTGGTTCTGTCCAAGAAGGCAGCAATCCAAGCAGGATCACTTAGATGTTTATAGTTTCATCAATTAATGGGTAATGTGACTTACAGACCATTCCCCAAGAAGAGCAGCCATGATGGGCATCCAGGTTGCTTTGCTCGACAAAATGTGCATCCTCCATACATGTCATTCCTTTTATCACTGATCTCTTCTGTCATTATTCACTGTATGGCAATCTAGTAAAGCAAAAATGTCTATAGAAATATGGAAAATAGTAAAAATAAAAAAAAGCACTGACATGACGTCCATATCCAGTGATACTGCTCGCAGAGTCACTGGCCGTTCACAGGTCTGGGTTACGAGCATACGAGTCACAACAGGCTCTTCTGGGCTGTCAGAAGCGTGCCACAACTTTCATGTCCAGGCCACCTAAACCTGCCCCAGAAACCTGAGCCTGGTTTGATCCGTGGCCCACCTGGATATGGTGGAGGCCGTTGTTGAAGCTGGCACACAGCAGATCGGTGGAGTCAGTGGGAGCCAGACAAATCAGTGGACCAGCACTATCCAGAGACAACGTCCCTAAACAGACTGAACAGAGGATGGCGGCGGGGGGGTTGGAGGAGAGTTAGTGTAAAAAAACTACAAACCCAAACTGTGTCTATATATGTGCCCATGCGTGCATTTGTATTTGTATTCCTGTATATCAATGTTTCCATCAATAAGTGGGTTTACCTGCTGTGTTCTGATCCCAGATTTTAATGGAACAGTCATGGGAGGATGTTGCTACCTGAGCTGTGCCACCAGGAGGTGTAGGCAGAAACATACAGCAGGCGGTGGTCTGGACATGACCTCTGTACTCCACAACTTTACAGCCGGGCTGACGCAGGTCCCAGAGCTAATAACACAGACACAACTCCACTGAGAACAAATGGCAATGTCAGAAGTTTCAAAACTAATTAGAGACCACCAGAGACTAACAAAACTACCTCTAGTATTAATAAATCAATACATATTCAAGGCTCTGTTGGAAACAGGGTGTTCCCACATGAGGAGTAACTGTGTAGAAGCCAGGCAAGGGATGTTCAAAACCAAACTAAATTATTGTTCTGAATATGAACTATAACAACTAAAATGAATCTCAATTAACTGACAGTAGTGTAATAAAACCTATTAATGCCTGTCATATATTTAAAATGGTTTACTAGACTGGACTGGACTGTACTACAGAATCACTGGTAAGCGGTCAAATAGGATTAACTTCATATTTGACTCTCTTTGCTACTTTTTGGAAGACAGATTAGTCTAGAAACTGGTCTAGCTGGTGGTGGAGTCAAACCCACAAGGTAAACATACAGAGACCATCTGCACAAAGGAAAGGTCTAAATATTGTTTTGTTTGAAAAAAAATTAAGAACTGGTATTAACTGAGTAGCTAGCTACTGGGCGTCCTGCTTTATGAGTGTATGCTATTGCACCTGTAAATGCGCAAAACATATTGTATTTTCCAGTTGATATTTGTCTTGCATCAACTTAAACCAAACCAGACAATAGGTAACCTACTAACAGCCTCAACATATCCGCCATCTGTACATTTACATCTTAACACACAAACACCTCCAATGTTCTCACCGTGGCTTCACCGCCCTGGCCTCCAAAGCCGTTGCTGCTGGACACCAAGTAGTTGCCATTTGCAGAAACGTCACAGTGGGTCTGGATGTATTGCTTGGCTGGAAAAGTATTGGTCACCTGCCATGCACGGCTGTCCCACACCCTGCGCACATACACAAAAACATCACTGTAGAAATACAAGCTTTTCATCCAAAACATAAAATTAAAAAGGAGTGGACACATCTGACTTTTACTTTTTCAAATACCCTATGAAAAAACGAGGTAGAGATGGAGTGACCCTGCCCGGAGGAAGCCCGGGGCCCCCGTCTGGAGCCAGGCCCAGATGGAGGGCCCGTCAGCGAGCGCCTGGTGGCCGGGTTTGCCACGGAGCCCAGCCGGGCACAGCCCGAAATAGCTACGTGGCACCTATCTCTCCAACCCATGGGCCCACCACCTGTGGGAGGAACCGCTGGGGTCGGGTGCGCTGCCACATGGGTGGCAGTGAAGGTCAGGGGCCTCGACGGACCAGACCCGGGCGGCAGACGCTGGCTCTGGGGACGTGGAACGTCACCTCTCTGTGGGGGAAGGAGCCGGAACTTGTGCGGGAGGTGGAGCGCTACCAGTTGGATCTGGTGGGGCTTACCTCTACGCACAGTCTCGGTTCTGGAACCATACTCCTGGATAGGGGTTGGACTCTTTTCTTCTCCGGAGTTGCCCAGGGTGTGAGGCGCCGGGCGGGTGTGGGGATACTCACAAGCCCCCGGCTGAGCGCTGCTACGTTGGAGTTTACCCCGGTGGACGAGAGGGTCGCCTCCCTACGCCTGCGGGTTGTGGGGGGGGAAACTCTGACTGTTGTTTGTGCGTATGCACCAAACAAGAGCTCGGAGTATTCGGCCTTCTTGGAGACCTTGAATGGAGTCCTGTATGGGGCTCCAGTAGGGGACTCCATAGTTCTGCTGGGGGACTTCAACGCGCACGTGGGAAATGATGGAGACACATGGAGAGGCGTGATTGGGAGGAACGGCCTCCCTGATCTAAACCAGAGTGGTTGTTTGTTGTTGGACTTCTGTGCTAGTCATGGATTGTCTATAACGAACACCATGTTCGAACATAGGGATGCTCATAAGTGTACTTGGTACCAGAGCACCCTAGGCCAAAGGTCAATGATCGATTTTATAATCGTTTCATCTGATCTGAGGCCGTATGTTTTGGACACTCGGGTGAAGAGAGGGGCAGAGCTGTCAACTGATCACCATCTGGTGGTGAGTTGGGTCAGAGGGTGGGGGAAGACTCTGGACAGACCTGGTAAGCCCAAACGGGTAGTGCGGGTAAATTGGGAACGTCTGGAGGAGGCCCCTGTCCGACAGACTTTCAACTCATACCTCCGGCGGAGCTTTTCGTGCATCCCTGTGGAGGCTGGGGGCATTGAACCCGAGTGGACAATGTTCAAAGTTTCCATTGCTGAAGCTGCGGCGGGGAGCTGTGGTCTTAGGGTCTTAGGTGCCTCAAGGGGCGGTAACCCACGAACACCGTGGTGGACACCGGTGGTCAGGGAAGCCGTCCGACTGAAGAAGGAGTCTTTCCGGGATATGTTATCCCAGAGGACTCCGGAGGCAGTTGCAAGGTACCGAAGGGCCCGAAGGGCTGCAGCCTCTGCTGTGAAAGAGGCAAAGCAGCGGGTGTGGGAGGAGTTCGGAGAAGACATGGAGAAGGACTTTCGGTCGGCACCAAGGTGCTTCTGGAAAACCGTTCGCCACCTCAGGAGGGGGAAGCGGGGAACCATCCAAGCTGTGTACAGTAAGGATGGGATGCTGTTGACCTCAACTGAGGAGGTAATAGGGCGGTGGAAGGAGCACTTTGAGGAACTCCTAAATCCGACTAATACGCCCTCTATGGTAGAGGCAGAGCTGGAGGATGATGGAGGATTGTCGTCAATTTCCCTGGTGGAAGTTGCTGAGGTAGTTAAACAACTCCACAGTGGCAAAGCCCCAGGGATTGATGAGATCCGTCCAGAAATGCTTAAAGCTCTGGGTGTGGAGGGGTTGTCTTGGTTGACACGCCTCTTCAACATTGCGTGGAAGTCGGGGACGGTGCCTAAGGAGTGGCAGACCGGGGTGGTGGTTCCGCTTTTCAAAAAGGGGGACCAGAGGGTGTGTGCCAATTACAGGGGTATCACACTTCTCAGCCTCCCCGGTAAAGTCTACTCCAAGGTGCTGGAAAGGAGGGTTCGGTCGATAGTCGAACCTCAGGTTGAAGAGGAACAATGCGGATTCCGTCCTGGTCGTGGAACAACGGACCAGATCTTTACTCTCGCAAGGATCCTGGAGGGAGCCTGGGAGTATGCCCAACCGGTCTACATGTGCTTTGTGGATCTGGAGAAGGCGTATGACCGGGTCCCCCGGGAGATACTGTGGGAGGTGCTGCGGGAGTATGGGGTGAGGAGGTCCCTTCTCAGGGCCATCCAATCTCTGTACGACCAAAGCGAGAGCTGTGTCCGGGTTCTCGGCAGTAAGTCGGACTCGTTTCAGTTGAGAGTTGGCCTCCGCCAGGGCTGCGCTTTGTCACCAATCCTGTTTGTAGTATTTATGGACAGGATATCGAGGCGTAGTCGGGGTGGAGAGGGGTTGCAGTTTGGTGAGCTGGGGATCTCATCGCTGCTTTTTGCGGATGATGTGGTCCTGATGGCATCATCGGCCTATGACCTCCAACACTCACTGGATCGGTTCGCAGCCGAGTGTGAAGCGGCTGGGATGAGGATCAGCACCTCTAAATCTGAGGCCATGGTTCTCAGCAGGAAACCGATGGAGTGCCTTCTCCAGGTAGGGAATGAGTCTTTACCCCAAGTGAAGGAGTTCAAGTACCTTGGGGTATTGTTCGCGAGTGAGGGGACAATGGAGCGGGAGATTGGTCGGAGAATCGGCGCAGCGGGTGCGGTATTACACTCAATGTATCACACCGTTGTGACGAAAAGAGAGCTGAGCCAGAAGGCAAAGCTCTCAATCTACTGGTCAGTTTTCGTTCCTACCCTCACCTATGGTCATGAAGGCTGGGTCATGACCGAAAGAACGAGATCCAGGGTACAAGCGGCCGAAATGGGGTTCCTCAGGAGGGTGGCTGGCGTCTCCCTTAGAGATAGGGTGAGAAGCTCAGTCATCCGTGAGGAGCTCGGAGTAGAGCCGCTGCTCCTTCGCGTCGAAAGGAGCCAGTTGAGGTGGTTCGGGCATCTGGTAAGGATGCCCCCTGGGCGCCTCCCTAGGGAGGTGTTTCAGGCACGTCCAGCTGGGAGGAGGCCTCGGGGAAGACCCAGGACTAGGTGGAGGGATTATATCTCCAACCTGGCCTGGGAACGCAGTCGGAGCTGGTTAATGTGGCTCGGGAAAGGGAAGTTTGGGGTCCCCTGCTGGAGCTGCTACCCCCGCGACCCGTTACCGGATAAGCGGAAGAAGATGGATGGATGGATGGACATCTGACTTTTAGATAGTTAGATCAAATTTTTTCTCAGATAATGGAGGAATTGTGATGCTACGTTGGTTTTTTAAAAGTGTACTTTTTTCTTACCTTTTTTTCTAACATATGTCTAAATGAAAAGAATAAAAAATATTGCAGCTAAAACTACAAACAGCCAAATTTAATATTGACAGATTAAAGCTATAGTGCGTAGTTTCTGTCACCCCCATGAGGAATTCTAAGTAATGACAACAAAACTGTTGGTGCGTCCACATGATACAAGCCTTCCGTGATCGCGCACACCCCCCACCGCCCCCTTCACACAGTTGCTAGTAACCAAGGAGGACACGGAGGATTAAAAAAAACATGATGGATTCTTCAGCAGAGGTAATTATCTTCACTCAAGTTTCTGCGTGCGAAAGTTGCCGGACGACACAATCTTCTGAACATAGCCATACTGAGAAATACAGAGAGAGTTGTGTGGATCCGATTCTTAATTAGCTTTGTAGCAACTCATTTGGCAATGGCTTGAATGTAACAGACGTTTAAAAAGTTACGCACTAAAGCTTTAACAGTATACTGAAGATAAACAGTTCATCATCCATGTTTTCTGTAATACTGGGCTAGCTTAGGCAGTTGTCAAGTGCTTCTCAATATTCATATCGGGCAAATACTGCTTAAATACATAGCAGGATCTATCCTCCAAATTAGTCAAAGGTGTGCTTATTATTCCCTCATCTGATGATGACAGCATACTAGGGGTGGGAAAAATAATTGATTCTTAGATGTATCGCGATTCTCTCTAGAACGATTTGATTATCGATTCTGATAAGTTAATAATTGATTTAAATATATATATATATATATATATATATATATATATATATATATATATATTAGATTTATTTATTTTTTTAAATATGTTGATTTTTATTTAAAAGTTACTGTCTCCAGGCAAGTACAAATCTGGAAACAGAGTGACTGGAAGAGGATGGGATAACAGACAACAACTTAGAGTTTAGGCAAGAGTGCACAAAAAAAAAACACACAAAAATGGCTAAAAGGAAAAAAAAACATTTTTTTGTATATATACACATGATCTATTAAGACATACATAAAATAATTAGGCAAAACACATAGGCTGTTCACATCTACTTTATCACATTACATCTGACCACCTCATGTTTCATGTTCTAAGAAGCCAATGATCCACCTTTAAACATGACTGAGAGAGAAGGTGACTTTCACAAGCATGTTTAAGCATGGAATGACTACAAAACAAAAACCTCAGTAGACAAAACATTTCATTAAAACTTGTGTGTGACAAATACTGTATATGTCAAAATATAAGCTTTGTCTAGGAAGTGATTAGCAAACTTATTTGCAAATTTATATGTATATTTTTAAAAATCACATGGAAATGTACATAAAAAAAATTGTTGCATCGATAATCGGTTTAGAATCGAATCGTTGTCCTCTGAATCGGAATCGTATGGAATTGTGAGGTGCCAATCGATTCCCACCCCTACAGCATACATAGAAAAATAAAACACCTCTTCTTTATAAACATCCAAGTTTTACAGTATGCAATTCCCAGTGTCTTGTACTGGTGGAATAAACATGTTCAGCATGATTTATTCCAAACAAACTGGCTGCATGAGGTGATTTCAGAGTCAAATGTTCAAGGAGCTGTTGGGTTAAGTGTAGAGATGTGTAATCACTACATTCCCCCAGACTAACAGAAGCTAATGTACAGTAACAAGCACAACTATGTTGACCTGGTTTATTAGCTAAATCACATAAATCATATCACACACACCTACAAGTATTTCTGATTTAATTTAACAGACTTTGTTCGTTCTCCTTTTCCCATCCCATCACCTGGGAGAAAGAGCATGCCCTGCCACTTTATAAAAGTATAGGCAGAATCCCAAGACCAAATACCACCTTTAGTATTTTAATTAGCCACCCTAGGTGCAGATACATTTTGGCTGACCTTGGCTGAACTGTAAACAGTTGGATAAATTAATGTTTTTTTGTGACCTACTGATTGAAGTCTAGGTAAAGATAACCTGTCAATGAATGTGAGACCTATAAAGTAAAAACAAGTCAGCATATCTCATATTACCAACTGCAACCAAATTGAATTTCCAAGGAATTTTCTTGCTATGCTGCAGATGGCAAATGTGCATCTACAGTAATATACTTGCAGAAGCCAATCTTTATGTACCTTATGGTCTTATCCTCGGAGGTCTGAGCTATAGAAGAGCTGCCAGGAACCCAACAAACATGAGTCACCTAGACGGAGAAGAAAGAACAGTGGAAAAGTTTAAAGCCTGCAGGGCATGAACTCGGAAGTAACAGTCAGATTGTCTGGCTAATTGATTTGATTCTTTTTCTTACATGCTCAGGTACACACCTAAGGCGATGCTTGAAACAATTATTAGTACAAGGTTGTGTGCACACAAAAGCACATACTATTATTCTCACCAGGTTTCTCGAAATGTTGTGTCTCTGTTCACATTTTGCAGATTCTATATCCCACAGGCACATCCAGTTGTCACGAGAACCAGTGCACAGCTTTCTCCCATCTACAAACCACAATAAAAACAGTTCCATATGATCAGTGCAGATCAGTAATCTGAAAGAAATGACAATGTGCATACAATTACGAAACCACATTAAAAGGCAAAAGCCTCTAAAGCCCCAGGACTAGTCAAAACGTTATCTTAAAATATATGAAATGAAACATGAGAGAATTGTTCCTATTGCTAAAAAAAATGATATCACTGCTTGCATTCAGGACAGGTGGCAGGTTGATATAATACTTTATTTACTGTAGCAGTATCTTGACTGACTGAGACATGAGATCAGTGTGGAGATATTCCCTCAGCCTTCAAATAATATCCAGCTTGTTGAGAAGTCACTATCACATCTCAAATTACATCTATACACAGGAGGCCTGATGGTGGACATTCTTACAAACATTGTTTAAGGATATTTAGAATTATCATCCAACAGCTGCACCTAGCGTTTTGTTTTTCCATCACTTGTATATTTAGTGCTGCAATGACTGGCGGCTAATATGAACAGAGATGTCTGTTCCCAGGCCAAGTAATATACAAGGATTTGACAAAGTGTATAACTATGAATATTTATTGATAGAAAGCTATGTTTTGGGATGAATAAAATGCGCTCTGCACAGAGATATAACATACTACATCTGGTATGATAACCTTGAGTTCTATCATGCATTCTGACCTACTATTTGGCAGATTGACAACTTTATCTTGAACAATAAAAAAATGTTAAAATATGTACTCATGACTGAGGACAATCATGTGTGTGTGTGTGTGTGTGTGTGTGTGTGTGTGTGTGTGTGCGTGCATGCGTGCGTGTGTGTACCAGGGCTGATAGCTAGTCCATTGACCACCAATTCATGCCCACAAAATTCCTGAATAGGTTCGTCCCCCTGGTTTAGGTCCCACATCAGAACAGTCTTGTCCCGTGAGGCACTAAAGATCCATGTACTGCCTGGATAACACACCACCTGGCAGAGAGATGGAGACAGAATTATGAGGAGACGATTTGTAACAGCTCTGAACAGCGACACACCTTTATCAGTTTGCGAACACACAGAATCAGGGTCCAAATTTGTCCACCAGCCAAACGGCTAGGGAATGTTCAAATTTTACCAGCCACTCAATGGATAACCATTGCTTTTTGGCTGATAAGTGAAGCAAATATCCCAGCCACTTGCATATTTTACCAGCATGTGGCTAGTAGATGGTGCTAATTCTGGACCCTGCTCAGTATTAATGTTACCTTGGTAACCTCTCGGTTGTGACCCTGGAAGGACTGACACATCCTGCCTTGTTTCCAGTCATACACCACCACAGCCTACAGGGGCAGACACACACACAAGCATTTACACCCACCCATAAACGTGCACATATTAACCACTTCACGTTAAACTATTTTCCACAGAAATGAAATGGTAAATGGCTACATTTATATAGCACCATTATCCAAAACGCTTAACAAAGTTTTTGCCGCTTATTTGCCCATTCACGCACATACGCCAAACCGATGGCAAAGAGCTGCCACGCAGGGTGCTGGCCTGACCATCGGGGATTATTTGAGATTCAGTGTTTTGCCCAAAGACACTTCGACATGTGGACAGGAAGAGGTGGGGATCGAACCGCCAACCCTGGGATCATGACACTTTTTATACTATGCAAATGAAAATGTATAATTTCAGTCTTTTTCTTGCATTAGGCATTCTAATTATATTTAAACTTTTACACTGGTTCATGTGTCACCTGAACCTTTCCAAAAGATAGTTACAATAATTTACCTGGTCACTCCCACCAGAAACACACAGATCTGGGCTGAGATTAGTGACAGTGTTGGTGGACCCTTGATGGGCAGGTTCATACTGCACCACCTGACTGTCAAAGGTATTATCTGCCTTCTCCCCCTGAGATGCCCTGCACAGGAAACACCAATTAGGGAAAAAAAATCACATCTTTATAGGCTGCAGTGCTAAAACTCTTCTGCTTAATATGAATTATTGAGATGAAAATAATCCTCAAGAAATGACTGTTACCACTTTTGATGATGACACTTCTCATGTAGACATACAGTACAACAAAGTAAATATACTAATACTACACTGTATGTACTAGTATAATCTTCATATAGCATACAATAACCTTATCTTCATGGTACTGGTATCTGCTGCTCCCAACAAATTAGAGTAAACTCTAGAGAGCAAAATATTTTTCCAAAGATTCAATAAATTGATTTTTTTCACCAAATGTTCCAGCAGCTGTCTCACTGCTATCCACAACTTATTGAAATTTTGAGTGAGCTTTTATTTTTTTGCATCTGTGAGTAGCTCCTTGATTTCCACTGTGCACTGTATTGTGGACAATGATCATCAAACCACAAAAACAATTGAAGACATTTAGTATGCATGCTGACTTCTTTGATAGTACTTTTTAATTTTTCTCTAGTTAGAACAGATTATATACTGAAAACCTGGTTCTAATAGTACATACAAGAATACAAGCTGTTTCAGTAATGCACATTACCTGTAGAGGTGAGACCTCTTGCGAAACTTGCTCTGTAGTTTACCCATGTCTGCTAGGTACCTGCAGCCGTGTGTCACGTGTAGAGTAGATAGCATAATTGTGTCACACACAGACAAGCACATGCATTGGCACACATACACAGTAAGAATATATATTATCTGTAGTACGGTGATATGAAATATGGAAATACAGTGTCTGAAAATAGCATTCTGCTCTGATGAAAGGATTTAAGAATGAGAGGAGATGAACATGAACACACACACACACACACACACACACACACACACACACACACACACACACACACATACACACACACAGAAATGCTATCAAACTAGGACAACAATCATGATTGAAAATTGACAAATTCAAATTCTATACAAGAGTTCAGTTCTGTATTTAAAATTGTATCTCAAAAGCAAATCACCTTAAGCACAAATAAAGCAGAACCACAATGAATGTCCCAAAGTATATCATTGATATTAAATAAAAACCTCAAGAAGAAACATCAATGCTTTGACTTGCTGTAAATGTATCACTGTACATTATCAACTCCCTGAGAATATTATTCTGTATGGTACTATTTTAGGCTCACCTACATATATCACACATCCCAACTTAAGTACACAGCCTCTTACTGCGAAATATCTTATCTTGCATAAGGTAAGACAGACCAGTCTACAAGGAGAGATTAAACCACACGTTCCCAGGCAAACACTACTTTCTCTCTTTCACTCTCTCTCACACACACACACACACACACACACACACACGCACACACACACACACACACACACACACACACACACACACACACACACACACACACACACACACACATCTAAGCTCCTCCCTCGTTATCCTGGCGTACTCCTCAAACAATCGACAGGAAGGAGAGGGCTCAAATCCTATTAGAGCCGCATCATTACTGTCACAAAGAATTAGTCGCTCGAAAACACCTGCTATGAACTGTGCTGGCAATTATTATGTAACAACACCAAGGGATTTTAATCGTAGTTACAAATGGTGAAAAATAGTTCATGACTCGTAGTAAACAATCCTGGAGATACGTGAAGCAAGGTTTCTTACCTGTCAATGGCAGGTGTGGTCGCTTTGTGATGCTGAGGCTGTGTGGCTAGCTCGCTAGCATGCTAACTAATCTTTATCTGTCATGCCAACATAGATTAGCTAGTGCGCTAGAAGCACCAAAACATGTATATACAAACGTTAAAACTTGGTAGAGTCGTTGTCGCAACGACCGAGAAGCGTTTCCCATAGACTGCCATGATAGTAAGTTGTCCTAACTGCGTGGGAAAGTAAACAGAAGTGCCTTTTAACTACCACAGACCCATCCCTCTCTCCGTAGCGACGCTTTCTCGTATCCAGGCGAGGGCGAGGTCACGGGGCAGGAAGTAATCGAAAGCGTTCTCTTACAAAATAAAAGTCTGATTTACTATTTACTTTTTTTTATTGTTGTTGCATTTCTGAACGTGTACCTCCCCCTTCTACAATTCACTTGCATTCAATACATGTGCACAGTTTTTCTGGTCATGTGTCCAAGGTGAATAACTAAGTTGTGTGCACATCACACCATTCATTTATTTTTTCCTCATCTACACCCATGGCTGGCTGGATTAACCTGCTGGGTGGGCATTAACCCCCTGTCACTCTCTGTGCATTACCTCTTAGTAATATTGATTAAACACACAAAAAATCATAGATATGCATCATGTGAGCACTATATTGGCAAAAATAATAGGGCCTTAAAACAAATTTTTGACAAAACAGGGCCTTAACAGGTAATAAAGTAGGGCCCATTTTCAGTTGATATTTTACTTTAATAATTTATATTCCCATATTCCTTAACAAAAGAAAAACAAGTAGGCCTAATTAAAGTACCACAAACCAGCTGCCACACATTAACTTGGGTGTTTGGGGGGCGCTGGGGCTCTGGGGCCCACAAGCAAACACCCATTGGTCTGACAAGTTGTTCAGTATAGTGTTGCAGGATATACTGATCTGTATTATATTGGATGGGCCTAGCCTAATTTGACACTGTGTAGCTATTGTCACATGTTGGTCATCCATGCTGTTATTCAGACAATTTCCAATTAATTCATGTTTTCCTCAGTGAGCTAAAACAAATCTATGAAAGCCCTTTGTACCCTGCACTGCAATGAAAGCATTGTCTGGAGTACAACCAACAACCCAAGCTTTTCTTTCCAGATACCATAAATGTATCAGCGTTCTTTTTCTATTCTCACGCTGCCCAAAGTCAGAGAAAGATGCAAGAAAGCTGTGTTTTTTTCTTTTGTTGAAATGTAAGTCCAAAGTAAAGATTATACAGTATGTGCATAATACATTTGACTGGGAAAATGTGAAGCTCGAACAACAACTAAATTTAACATTTGCATTGTTTTTTAGAAAAATAAACTGGGATGATGTGGTTTTCAGCCAACAACATAATGCTTTTGTTTAAATAAGATTATGCTGAACAGCACATGACAGGTTAAAATTTAACTGACCTGTGTCTGGGTGCCTCTCTACAGCCACAGGTTGAATGGCTCCTAAAGCAGGAAATCTGGGACGAATCAGAAAGGTCCCTGGACAGCTAACATTAATTATACTAGAACTCTTTTATATTTTTTTCTTTTATTGCCATATACTGTATTCATGTGCTTCATTGTAGCTCTGCTTTTAGTCAGATAGTCAGGAAAGATAAGACTAGCTTTGATTTCATGGGCTGGATTTAAGCATTGCATTACTAGCAATTAAGCACTGAGTCACTGGGATGTCCCCATTTAAATGGTCTAAATGGGCCACTTAGTTAGGTTACAATCAACACTGTTAAATGGTGAGATGACCTCAATTCTAACTTTTTGTTTGCAGCGTAGTGTGACAACAGTTAAACTGTTAAAATATATTGCCAGGCATTTTACAGCAAAATAAAGTTTATTTGAATCATATGATGGTATTTTAAACAAAACATCATACATTTCAATGCTTAGTAGTTTCCAAATTTGAATATGTCTGACTATTCCAGTAACATGTTTTACAATAAGTATTTTCTTTGTGTATACAGTGGTTTGTCTTCTGAAGGGTCTATTATTATAAAATGGAACTGCTTCCTTCACTTGTATGACACAGTACTTGTCAGTGAAGTAAGGCAAAAACAAAAGCAACTCACAAAGGCAAGTGCTCTCACTTCACTAATCCCTATCTCTGACTTGATGGTGCAAGATCCACTTGCCTCACCCACACTGTCACGAGGATTGATGTAGAGATTTACTGTATGTCACACACTGCTGAAAACACAGAGTATGCAGTAGTAATGCAGATATTTTATGATGTAGTTCAAAAGTCCTGAACGTTGCCCTGTTAATGTCCATCTGATAATTAGACTAAGATGTATGTTTCCATTTGACGGTTTTTAGGCAGGCCTTAAACACAAAAAGCCTTCAAACCAAAACTGGCCTATAAAAGAGGGACAGCACTCATTCTACAGCCATGGCTCTGGACCTTTATCTGACTGGGATCCAAATGAGAAATTCAGTATGTTGCTTGGGGCCCAGGCTCATTACTGTTCTCATTAGGATGGGGCCTGAGAAGTCCCCGGAACCATGCAGAGCCCAGAACAAAATAGCTCATGCAATAATGTGTTGACTTAAAAATAAAATGATTGACTATCCTTCCAATAACGAGTGGGTATAGCCAATTGTTTGGTTGTGGAAAAGGCAGAAGTAAAAAGGACACTGATTCACAGTGATAATACTAATGGCTCAGGCAAGAACAGTCAGTGCGGATGATCATAATGGAACAACTGTGGATATGTGATATGGCCCCTCTAACATCCATCTATCCATCCACTTATCATTTCATCAATCTGTAAGTGTGTGGGCCTGTTGTTAGAATACTGTGACTAACAACTGCTGTGGAACTCTCTGGATTGTTAAAGGCACATGGCACATATCTACCTACAATTAACAATTACACGGGATGTATTATAATTTACTTGAGACAGAGATTAAACTCTCTATTTTGAGGCCATCTTCACAATATCAATTTGAAACAATACAACATTCACAAAGGGAATATTTACTGGACTGCATACATGTGTTATTGTGCCCACTGTACACTGGAGACTGTGCTAGATGACCTCCACTGATTGTCATACAATCACAAAATATACACACAAAAATGAGTTGTAGCCTATTTGCAGAAAATCATATACTGCCATAAACTGTTTTCCAATAAAAGACGTCATATTTACCCACATATATTGTGACTGTGATTACTCTCCCTGCAAAGTCAGCACAAACACTGAGTTCAAGTGGAATTGTCCTGCCCACGCCCATGGAGATACGACTTTGCTTCTCCATTCATACAGATTTTCTATTGCACAGGTTGGGGTATAAATACTTGTGTGGCGTTTGTTGGACGTGACACTCCCCCCTTGTCGATGGGAGGCCGACGTCACCCTTCCAGCGGAGGAGTGGATGGCCTCTGTAATAAAAATACATGAAGAGAATTGAGGAAAAGGAGAAGATTGGCTGGGAGAAAAAAAAGCAACAACACGGCGTTCATTCCTTTCTTCTCACCCCGCTGATGAGCCATGGATGTAAACGGCTTTTGATACAAACTGGGATATATTTTGGTTGCGGCATCGACAGCTCCGGCTGTAATGCCATGTTATGTGTGGCTTTCTTGGTTTTTTGAGCAGACACAGAGAGAGAGATAACTGTACTGTATCCCAGCCTAGCGGATTGGAGTGAAAGTCCGCCATATTCTGCTTTACCACGCCCGGGAGTCGAGCCATTGGAAAATAAACGGAAAGCTTTATTCATGTGTTTTTCTCGTTGCTCTCACCCACGGACGATAACTTGAACACAAGGGGTTTTGTTGATTGAAAAATAACAACATTGAAGACTTTGATGAGGGTGGCCAGGCACGGATGGCAATGCTTAACGAGATCAAACCGAGCAGTACGGAGGATGTGTCCTAAAAGGATCTGTTGATCATATTGAGAAGGAAAAGCAGATTGCACCAATTAAGATTGCACAGATATTCAACTCAAACCGCCTTGGACACTATTTTGAAGCTGTCGGGAAGCCCAGAAAGCGAACCGAAACGGGGGGAGGGGGGGGTCAATAATTTCTCAAATATCTAATTTTCCTTTCCACCACAATCTGTGCGCTGTTCGGGCTCATTACAAGGGCGTCCACGCGTTATTTCACCGCAAGTAGGCCTGTATGAGGACGTCTTTTTTTTTTTTTTTTTACCTCGACGAATCTGAAACCTGAATGAATCAGTAAAAGGAAAAAGCGGAAAAGTGCGTGTTTAAAAAAAAAAAAAAAAAAAAAAAAAAAGGAGAGAGAATGACCCTGGAATCCATAATGGCGTGTTGCCTCAGCGAGGAGGCGAAAGAAGCCAGGCGGATCAACGACGAGATCGAAAGGCAGCTCCGCCGGGATAAGAAGGACGCACGCCGTGAACTGAAACTGTTGCTTCTCGGTAAGGTCGACAGGGAGAAACACGGGGAGGGACAGGAGTGTGGGGAGACATGCAAAGCCCAAATTCTTCTAACCAAAAATACCATTGTCGGGCAGGGGGTGGGGGTCTAATAATGAGGCTTCCCACCTGAGTAAAGTTGGGGAGTGGGTGGTTGAAATACCTTGGAGTTGTGAGTTGAGTGCACAGATTGGCAGGTCAGCAGAGGGAGGAGATGCTGCCCAGCCAGGCTTGTAGGGTTCCCAGTGTTAAAACCACCTGATTTGAATAACTGCGACCGGTTTGTGTCGAGGAAACAAATGCTTACTAGTCACCAAGGGCCATTACCTCTCCATGCATTCACTGGACTGACAACCTGTGCAGCCAGGCCTCAAGGGCCCATCCAGGTGGTGTGCTTATGAGTGTGTCAAACATCGGCTGGGCCAAAGTCTAGCGTTTTATTGGAAGTAATTGAGGCAGTATTGCAGCTTAACAACAACCCTGGCAGTGGTTGTAGCACAGATATTTGTCTGAATTGGAACCTTGCCATCACTAATAGCCCTACGTTTTTGTTTAAAAACGCATTTTGTTCTCAAGTTGCCTGCTCCTCATTTGAATAAAGTTGAAGTCCAGGCTACGCCTCTCGAAAACTCATGCAAATCTTTTAACCTGACCGTAAACTGACGACAGATTCAGCAACTGCATAGCCTATTTCTCGCATAAAATGTTTTCAGAAACATATTTTGGTAAACTATTTTTGTAAAATAAGAGAAAGTTTCCACCATGTTGGTCCGGGAGAAGACAGCCCACGAGTGACGCGTTCGTCCAATCAGGTGCAGCCATCGCAGTTGTAGGAGGGTGTAGCCTGTTTTCTTTGCTTGTCAGTGGTCATTGAAGAGAAATTGATTACTGCTAGTGGCAAGCCCATCAAGCGTCCAATGCTGGGAAGCGGGGTGATCCCTGCCAACAAAAAACGCCTATGTGGACACGTACCATTACATCATAGATGTATAGGCTTACATACCTTTTTGTAACAGTTCCACCTCGTCGTCAGTCCAAGCAAATAAATGCCTGGTCTTACTATTTACCAATGTTGTTATTTTGTCCAAAGTATGTTCTGTATTTTTAACTAACATTCATGATTTTCATCCGCAGAGTGATGTTAGACAATCTGCTTCCTGATTTCACCGGCCCATGCATGCCCAGTGAATGCAACGGTCATGTGATATGCATTATCAAACATGTTAATCATGGTGTTAATATGGACAAAGATCATTAGAGATCGACCTGTGTGGATAGAGATCGTTTTTGTTTCAAAATGCCATTTAAAAAACGTTTTTGTTTAAAAACGCATATATTTTGCTTCGTTTGACGTTTTACTAGTATCTGATTGTTTGGGTTGGCCCTATAACTCCGGATTTCCACTGAATGCAGAACGCTGCGTTTCGCTGCGTGCTCTGCCGTCCGTCAATACCCACTAGGTCCGGATTTGTTGCGGCACAGCTGCGGCCATGACTGACAGCTGTAGTCACGAGGACCCACAAGATCTTGCGAATTCACGTAGAATAGAACCACAAAACCAACAACAGTTTGTTTCCATCCAGAGGAGTAGAGGGGAAACAACTCTGTGCTGTGTTTTCAAGGTGTAGTGCAGGGAAATATGATCCGCCGTGAGCACGGTGTATCTTATTTTGAAAATTAACCAGATGTTTTATTTTGTTTCTGTGCTCGACTTCCTGTCCCGCACAATCTGAATTGTGCTGAATTGCTGCGGAACTCTCCGGCGTCCGGCAAAAATAGAAGCTCTGCTATCTGCTCCGGAGCTGGGACGCAGTCGGAACGCAGCCGTTCCGCAGCCAGTGGAAATGTACACATTGACTTTAATGGAAACCTATTGACTCCGCAGCCGTTCCGCAGCCGTTCCGCAACCGGTGGAAATTGGGGGTTACGGAGACGCAGCAAGAAAGCAGTCACTTTTCTTATCAGCAGAAGCTGTCACTTGATCACAGTTTGATCATTGCAATTGGCGGCCAGGGTCCGCCTATATGTTTTAGTTTACAAATAAATAAGCCCAAAAAACAGGGCAAAATGATTAAAGACTGTACAGTAGTATTGATAAGCTGATCATTACCGGTTCTTTTATTGGTAGGCTACTTTTTAACATTTTAGTGTAAATTATTATCAGCTGCAACATCTCCTATTCTCCCTTTGTCGTGGCTGAGCTCCTCCACATAGAAAGCGATATTTGAATGTGCTCTGGCTGCACTGCTGCTATGTTTTACACAAGCACAGCACCACCAGCTACTACTGGCCCCCAATTCAAAGCAGTCTAGAACCGGACCTGGTTGGAAGCATGCTGTCTTACGATATAAAGAGGCTTGTGTGACGGTATGCCCATACACCTACCTTTAAATAAGCTACATTAATTCATCATTCTCAAATGAATTGAATCATCAATCAAAAGCATGCTGCAGTACAATGCGTTGAAATAGACTCCCAATCATAAAATAATGGTGCCATAAAAATCTGAAAACTTTTAAATTATCTCATGGTACATGTGCATTTTTACAGTGTGGGGTTGTGTGGGTGTTTATCCTGTCCAGAAGTATTTGTCATACTGGAGAAATTTGAGGAAAACAAGTCATCTACTCACCATCCTGTTTATAATTAGATTTGCAACGAAAAGCCCATTAGTTGTGATGACCGTGGTTATGGAGAGCAGTGCTAGAAACCTCTCTTCCTGATCCAGTGCCCTTCTCTCTCAGGCCCTTAGAAAATGCATGGAGGAGAAGGTGGTGTAGCAGGCTGGGATATAAGATCACATCATCCAGACTACTTTCTGAAAAGAGCATGCAGGAGTTTTGCCCCTTTTGGGATAAAGGTTTCCCCTTTGCCCTCCTGTTGGTACAAAATTATTAAATGAATCTCCCTTAACAGGATTTGAAGGAGCTGACTGCCACTTCCCTTGTTAACTATGGATGAATAATTGTGTTGTTTTCCTCTAATCTCTTTTAATACCCAACAATTCGCCTATTATGCAAACGCATAAACAGCCAATGAACCAAACCTAAAAGTGATGTGTAAGTCTGACTAGGCTAACTGTATTTATTCAATGATTAGTCACTATTCTTGTGATACGAACAATTTGATGGCCCTAATTGATGAGTATGATGCTTTTTCAATATGTATTTTTTGTATAGGAGCTGCTTATCAGTAGGTCCAATCAATATAGGGTGTTATATTTCAGAGTGGATTCGTAGCATGCCTCTAATGACAGGAAGCTTACAATTAATGTCTATGAATATTGAGTCACAGGAAAGATGCGCTCCATTAAGTAACAGAGTAAAAAGTTTCCAGTAATGATGAACCATATGTGTGATCTCACACCAACATTCTCGTGTCTGAGCTCATGAAACAAGTATGGCTCAATCAACCATTTTTTCACTGAATCCAGAGCTCATTGAATATATGAGCTCTGAAATTGAATTCACTCCACCGCTTCCACTACTACTGGTGGAGTTAACTGTAGGAAGTTGTGTGTGGTCTATATGGCTTCATTAACCCATATGCTATCTGTGTATTGTGGGTTTTCAAACTCACTAATTGCCTAAAGTCCCTTGGGATCTGGCACAAAACTCTCCAGTCAAGTTTAGAAGTTTCTCAATTATTCAAAATGTCCATCGCTTGGTTTTTCACTTATAGCCTTTTAAACCAACTAATTGCTTTATGTCTACAGAGACTGGGTACATTGAAACCCACACAACACAACAAATGAACAAGTTAAAGTTGTTTGCAAGGAAAGAAAACACAGATAAGATTTTTTTTTTTGGACCCGTTTATGCTCAAAGCTTTATTGTAATCCAACAAGGCTTTGTTTTCCACACAATGTACTGTGCCAAAAATGTATCTATATCATTATCAACTTCACATATTTTGCAACTTATGCCACACTTGGCAAAATATTATAATAATAACAGTAAAAAGTTAGTGAAATAATAACTCAGTGGTACCAAAACTGTCGCTTGTGACCAGAAATGTCGAGTGAAACGAGTTGAACAGACCTTTTTAACAGCAGACATCCTGACTTGTCAAACACAGGTGTAACTAATAATATTGTTAATTGCTGCATTGCACGGCAAAAAAACTGAAGCATAATTGACGTTATCATTATTAGTGCCACCTGTGCTTTTCTTTCTTTGACATGTCAAAATGTCTGCTGTAAATAAACATGTTGATTTATTTGGGAACATTGGGCCTCATTCACCAAACGTTCTTAAGAACAAATGTGTTCTTAAACCTCACTTACGCAGTTTTCACAAAGATTCTGGCATTCACCAATGTTTTCTTATTTGGGATTTGTTCTTAGGTAAGAACAGAACCTACGCACACTCAAGAGCACTCTTACGCACAATTTAGAGCTGACATATTTGCGCAAAACAAGTAGCTATACCGTTTTCGTCCATTCTAATTTAAAATGTAACATTTCTCTCCATTTTGTAACTAATTAGTTTCATTATTTTACACATAATTATACGTTTGTTTGTTTTAATAAATACACGCTACTGCTCATTTGTAAAGCACTTTGGATTGCCATTGTGTATGAACTGTGCTAGGCCTATATAAATAAACTTGCCTTGCTTTGCCTTCAATTCACATCAATTATGTTAACAGGGAACCCTGCCATCCAATAATAAGTGATTGATCACGCTATTTATACGGCAAGAGTATCTTCTGTGTTTTGAAATTAAAAAAATTGCCTCCGATTTCAGATCAAACCATTTCTTTTCTACTTCATCGGTTCTGCGCCCTTTTCCGGATACAGCATTCACTGCATAAGTTAACTTCTTGCAGCAGTACCTCCACTTCAGAATTACTAAAGTTTTTCTTTCTCTTGGAGTTGAGGCCTCCACCGTCTTTGCCACGTCTTTTGGACATTTCTGTAAGTGTGCACACGACACGGCCCTGCCATCTCATGCCCTTTTATGGGAATTAACGGGGCATTTACCTATGCTAAATAGGAGCAACGGGCACAAGCTTTCAATTACGAAGACATTGGGATCCATCATTCTAAGAACACACCTGCGAACAATTCTGCTGTTTAATAACACGTCATGAATCAGACGTAGACTTTTCTTAAGACTTTCTTAAGAACATATTTAAGAGAAAACTTAGGAAGATATTGGTGAATGAGGCCCAATGAGGCTAGCAAGATGTAGGTTAACAATATTTATTCCCAAAGCAAAACAAACATGATTTGTTTGTCTTTCAAAAGCATGTATGACAGAAACAGTTCTTGAACCACTGACATAACTGATGGGTGCATGCTAGCCAGGGTAGGACACATGATATTAACTTTAATCATAAGATGCTGACAGCCAAAGTGTAGCTCAACAGCAACCAGATCATAGTTTGTGACAACACACACAAGCAAAAATGGGCACACCTCCAAACATAGATACATTTTGTCAGATTAAAGTGGTGCATAATAACATCAAGAGCTGGATAAGACCTTTAACCTTGACATATTTCTGTCAGAGAAATGAGACTGCTGTGGGGAGAGAGAATTAATCTGAGACCCTCCCACTGACCCAAAAAATCAAGTAGGTAAAGTCTGCGTATTTTCTTCAGGATGGAAGTCGGCACAAGTGAACTCTCTTATTTTCCGATCAAGGCTCATTGAGAGAGCTGCTCCACTGGAGGAGTGGACAATGCTTAGAAGGCGCTTGACTCGTTGTTGCTTCTGAAATGTGCAGGTGATGGGGGCATTTAGCTTAAAACTATGTTTATTTGATCGGAAAGCCCTTGTTCGAAGGGAATTACATGCTAAATTATGGTAAAAATGATGAATACCATTAGACTTAGATTGTTCTTTTGTCTTTATTTTATTGGAAAGTGTTTTTTTTTTTTTTTTTAAGTTTTAGCACATTAGCTACACATTGCATATATTTTGCTGCTGACCATCCTCCAGATGTATGTTTTTAAAGTGATTTTCTACCTTCCAGGCTGCCATCTTTTCAGTTGGTTTTGCATAAAAGGACTTTCTGTAGTTAGCTACTAATCAATCATAGTATAGACATATTTTGTCATCTTTATTGAGTTAAGTTGAGCTAATTTTCATCGTTCATTTTATCGTAAGTTATTGGAATGTGTTTTGGTGAGCTCACAGTGCATCAGGAGTTAAAGGATGCTCTGACATCTAAACTTTAACTTAAAGTACAATCCTATCATCAACTAACCAAATTCCCCTTTGTATGACGTCCATGTTTTGTGGCTAATGAATACAATACTTTTACCTAGAAATGCTTTGCCTCATTAGAGCATGTTTACTGTATACACAACACACTGAACTGAAACTACTGAAAGAGCACATGCACAGTGTAGGGGCTCCTAGGATGATAGTGTATTTTAGTAGCTTATTATTCATTTGAAGTTTACCTCTGAAAGTGGATTGAGATAATGTTTTATGCCCGCTGAGGCCAAACCTGTTTAGTTACTCTTGAGCAAGATTAACAACCTGTATTATAACCTGTACTGAAATAGTCAGGATTTATTTTTTTACTAGAGCTGAAGTGATTATGTCAATTAACCAATTGGTCCATCTCAAATGTGAGTATGTGATGCTTTTCCTTGTCATATATAATAGTAAACTGAATATGTTTATTAAGTTTGGACTGTTGGTCGCTGAAAGAAGCAATTTAAACGTGTCACCTCAGGTTCTGGTAAATTTATCACAATCAACAGACAGACACATTTTATAGTCAAAATGATTGAGTAAATAATTGGCGGATTAATCAAAATGAAAATAATCAGTAGTTGGCGGCTTAAATTTGACCATTGTGATACAGTTTTACAGAGGACATACAGAGTAAAACTGAGAGAGAGATATTGCTATATGTTGATACATAATACTTTCTTGTTGCATTCCTACATATATTGCATACATCTGACTTTAATTTATTTTGCATTGAGGTCTGAAACATCTGTTGACAGTCGAAATGGTTAAACATTAATAAATATCAGGCTTGTCTTCATCTGCTAAATTGATTTAAAACAGCTCAATTACAAAGTGGCCCAGCTACAATCCTCAAGAGATCATTGGACCTAGTTTATGATGCCTGGCCTCCTTTTACACACTTGCATAAATGGAGAAAATCATAGACAAGTGGGATGGCCGGATTTGAAGGTAAATCAGTTTTAAAACATCAGAACAGGCAGAACAGTTATGAACAATTTAGATTATGGAACTACCTCTGTAGTCAAAGAAAACATCTGCTCAACTGTGTTCACATTTTGCACAGCTGGATAACTTTTAAAATCATTGCAGCATGACAGCATGTTTATTCTGCACCTTTGGCTCCAATTTCAAATCACCTCCATATCATCTGTCAAAAACATTTGCAAAAGTGTTGATCTACCCAATCACTGTCAGCTGCTTTCATCGGCCAAATGAAAGCTGTGGGAACAAAGTCCACCGCAACTTTTTAACAAGCTTCTAACAACACGTGGTTGTAATTGTGAGAGGAAGCACTAAATATGTCATATGCAGCTAAGTTAACAGTGTGCAGCTATAGAAAGTGCAGACTTAGGGAGGCAAACCATTTTTACAACACTGTGCATTATTGACATCTAGTTGTCCTAATCTGAAATAACTCACACTAACATTGGGGAACATCAGAATTCTGTCTCTAATGACTGAATTGACTTAATTAATGTCTCTGCCATGTGTTTTGCCTTGAGATTTGCTGGTGCTTGCTAAAGACTGCTAGCCATTAACACTGAATATATTTGACACCCACAAGAGTGGGTTTCTTTATAAAATTGAAAACACTAGCACAGTGCCCTTTAAGAAATGTGCCTATTTGGAACGGGCCGATTGCTTGGCCTGTGGTATTGCTGCTTGTAGAATTCTCCAAAACCAAATTGTACCCCGAAATTACTTACAGAAGGACCCTGGACCACTTAATATGCAACTCCACTGTATAGCCTACTACTGCCTTACAGTGTAGGCTACGTCTACATCAGAGGAAGACATTGTACTTCTATATTTACCTGACAGAGAACATTGCAGATTCAGATTTTAATCACAAATATGTCAGACAGTTGCCTGTGTGTGTGTGTGTGTGTGTGTGTGTGTGTGTGTGTGTGTGTGTGTGTGTGTGTGTGTGTGTGTGTGTGTGTGTGTGTGTGCGTGCAGAGAGAGAGAGAGAAAACATTTTAGTGTTGTCTTTTTTGTCAACGATGTTGCATGTTGATATCACCACAGTCAGAGTTTATAATGACGGTGGTGTTGTCTCATCTCGTATTATCGTTATTACCGGCTTGACGGTTAACGCTGAAGTATGGATTTGATTCGCGGGGGTATTTTGGCGACGGTAATGTAATTAATGTTATATGTTAATTAACCGGACCCAGGGTGAGTCTGATGTAAACTGCTGTCTTTGCCCGGTCAGCTCCAGTCTGTGTTGCACAGTGCGGTGGAGGAATAAGCTCCAAGAATAGGTTATGTTCTGCCTGTGTTTAGAAGTAGTGAATGTACAGCGCACAGCAACTTAATACGATGTAGTGTCTGGCTTTTGTTTGATATTTAGTGTTGGCAAATGGCTTTTTATTGAGTTTCCTCTTAGCAAAATAATAGACACGGAACGTACGTTTTTCCAACCTTATTCAACACAACAGTTCAGATGTTCCTGTCAGCTATCCGCTCGTGCTCCAGGAACGTGAAGAAAAGTTTGCTTGGTATATCCAGCAATCATGTTACGTTAGAAGCTGCAAAAAGTGAACCGCAGCCCAAGCCGGTAAACCTCCCCTACCCCAGCTGCTGTCCAGAGCGTGTCAACAGTCTGCTGCACCAGCAGTTTATTGTTCGGCCGTTTAGTTTTGTGTTTAATATCCAATATCCAATGCTGTCCAAATTGTTCCAAAATCCAAACCCCAAGTTTATTAGGTACCCAGGAAACCAAATGTGAAGTAGATTGGATGAACGGTTCATGAGATATTTCAAAGAGAGACGCATAGACGCACTTACATACATAAATACACACACACACACACACACGTCCCGCTTTATTAGATAGATAACTGGTTCCTCAGATCAGAGAACAGAGTTGTCAACTTTCAGTTCATGAAAGTACGAAAAACAAATCATGTTCATGTGTTTTCCAGATGTGACTAGTGCACAGATACTACAGTCTGTAGTTAGAGAAAGAAATTGCAAGCTAGACTAAAGCATTTTTAAAAGTGAATGTGTTGCAGTGGCCTCCCTCTGCTCTCTGTGTTAACTCTCTGCTTGAGGTGCTGCTAAGCTCTCCGTGGTGAATTCATTTCCTTGTCTTCACTCATGCATTTTTTATAACTAGTGCAGTGCCTGTTCAAAACGGTTTGCTTGGCCTGTGGTATTGCTTTCTTGTAGTTTTCTCCAGAACCATTGTACCCCAAAATAACTGGCCCCCAGAGAACTTAATATGCAACCCAACTGTACCCTACTGACTTACTGTGTATTTCTACTTAAGAGGAAAAAATTGTACTACTACATTTTCCTGAGAGAGAAATTGTATTGGTTATGTTGCAGATTCAGATTTTACTCACAAAATATCACAATAAAATATGATGCATTATTATTTTTATAAATATATAATATATATTTTATTTACCAGTTACGCCTGTTGCAGCACAGCTCAATCAGGCGCAGATCAGCTGCTGCTCATATAGATATTCAATGTGTCGCCTATTTACTACACATCTGGTAGTAGTAGGCATTGTGGCCCAGGCAGGGAAAGCGCACACACACACACACACACACACACACACACACACACAGAGATTCCTGCCTTTCTAGATAGATGATGTTCAAGCATCATATCGGTGTTCTTGCATCCTTTATCCCATTTCTTTTAAAAAGTCAGCTGCAGGCGTCACCTCAGATGTATTGGTGAGCCATTCACGCCAACCTCAAACACGGGATTAATCCTGGGTCACTGCATTAGTCTGAAGAGTGACTCAGCAGCCTGGAATGCCCAGCAAACACTCATACCCAGCATGCTCGCTGTCTCTCTATCTTTCACAGTGTCTTTAGTTGGTGTAATAGAGAAGATATATTACGACCCAGATGTGGTCAAGCGATCCTGGAATATTTTAATGAAAATGTTGTCTTTAATATTTTTAAGGCATTGCAATCATTGTTCTTATTATACATACATCTGTTAGTTATACAATGCTGTATAACCTTCTCATTTTTCTATAACCCAAGGTAACCTGTATAAAATACTGTAATTTCATAGCAAAGTATCTTCTAAATTAAGTTTATTCTCTGAGGATTATTTTCTTGAAAGGGTAGATCCCTAGTCTGGCTATCACCAGACCAAACTCAATCTTTTAAGATTGAACATTAGTCTGGGGAGTCTGCTCTGTATTTTCTCTGCACAAGAGGCATGATCAACGGGCATAGTTCAAATTACTCTGTACGCAATTGGATAGTCCTTCAACCAATCAGACCAACGATCCGGGTGACGTAGCAGCGACAGCGCCATCAACGGGTTGCTGCTGCTTCGGTGGCCGCCATGTTGAATGTAAACAAAAAGCTGCTTGGTCGCTTCTCTATCGTCATCGTGTTAAACCCAGCGATAGCGCGTCAGGTGGATGAGCCAGTTTGTGATTGGTTCCCGCAAATTTGTAACGGAAGCAGGATAGATAAACGTACAGGTTTCCAGCCTGAGCTGCAGGGCGAAATCAAATCGCCGGCATATCGGGCTGGGTTTACCCAGTCTAGTGGATCCCCAGAAGAAACCTTTACAAGTAGACTAAGCTGTATTCATTTTGTGACATAACACTGAATTGCAGCATCTCAGTTCCAATTTATCAGGTCAGACTTGGCAAATTAAGAGCAACTATAATTATAAAGGTTTCTATCTATGGATGAATTTATGAGCCAATCACATTGTTCTTCTTGTGTGAAAACATTAGGTTCTCTCCCATTTTCTGTTTGAACAGCCACGAGGGGATCAAAACTGTGCCTCACAAGAGCAACCCAGATCCATTCTGCCATACAAATCCAGAACCTATTGGCAGTTAATTTAAGTTTTTGAGATTACTCACTGTTCCACTTGCCTACTTTAAAAAAAGTGTCTATTTTAGGGTGAATGCTGTAAGGCATTAACTCTTGTGGCCTGCAACAACAACTACTTGTCATTGAGGTTAATAATAGTGAATTATATGTGGACAGTGTGTGTGGGTTGAAGGCAGGTGGTGACAAGTCTCACCCACCCTTTGGTGCTATAAAGTGAATATTTTAAAGTGCGCCAAAGGGATAATGCAACAGTATTAGCATGTAGCACTTACAAGCAATTGCAAATCGAATACTGTGAGCATATATAAACATTGCCCTGGTATATTGAAAAGAAATCTGTGTATACAGTGTAGTATATTTAGTTTTAATGCGTTTTATAATGTGAAAATGAAATTGAAAGTGAAAATTAGCATAGCCATACTTTCATATTTCAAAAGCCACCATATTCAACCAAATAAGCCCTAGAGCACTTCAAGCGTAATTGTGCCAACTCCTGTTTTTTTATTACTGCCTTCCCTGCTCATTTCAGGCTTCTAAATTGGCAACCCTACAAAAGACAAGTCGTTTCTCTAGAGGTTTTGGTATTTTAGCAGTAGTTTAGTCTTTAGCTTGGTTTTGTTAAGTGCTTGGTCTGTGTTGTGGGCCCACAGTAGAGGGGCTAATTTGGTTAAAATAGAGTTTATATAATATGCAATATAACGGAGTGTAACATATCCAGACTTTCAGAGACTTTAGGTTGCACTGGAATGCAGCACACATCTCTTGACCACTGACAAGCAAACACACACACATACACTCCTTCCTGCCAACGTTATTCAGGAGTTAGAGGTGAGGTAAAGACCTTTCAGGTGGTCTGTCAAGAGTCTCAATTAACCAAAGAGAAAGTATTCCCCCAGCTCTTCACACCTAAATAGTCCCTGTCACCACTGAGAGGAGAGAGATGTTGTTATTGGTCAGTCACCAGACCAAGCAAACAGACTGAGAGGAAAGTAGCCAGCACATCATATTATATGTGAATGACTGAGTGAGTGCATCACTGAGGGAGTACACACTGTACATCTGTGTGTATAATTGTGTGGGCACATTTCTTTCCAAACAGGATTTTGTGTTACAAAAAGCCACAAAAAGCCATGTAACCCTTTCCCCTTTGGAAACTCCAAAACTGCATTAATTCATATTTCTATATTATCAATGGATCAAATGACTATGTGTGATGTGAAAAGGGTTGTTCATAGTGATAGTCAAAAAAATATTACCCAACTCTGCAGATTCCCTCAGCTCTACAGAGCCTTTTAACCAATTATTAAATTATTAGATTATGTATAGCTATGTTTTAGTTTCTCAATTCTAATGAACTTATTGTTTTCTTGTGAAAATATGACTTACTTTTGTTTTATAGTTCCTTTTTGCCCATAGAGGTCCAGGAAAGACATAAATTACTAAATGTCCATTTAAGGAGCATGGATGCCGAAACAAGAAATGAAATGTGTTGTCTGGTTAAATGACATTATTTCCCTGTCTTTTCTCTCAGGCACTGGGGAAAGTGGGAAGAGCACATTCATCAAACAAATGAGGATTATCCACGGCACCGGTTACTCTGACGAGGACAAAAGGGGTTTCACCAAACTGGTCTATCAGAACATCTTTACAGCCATGCAGGCCATGATCCGAGCCTCAGAGACCCTCAAGGTCCCCTACAAATATGAGCACAACAAGGTAAATAAGATCCTTTCACTCAAGCCATTTCAAATTCCTCAACTGAAAAAACGACTTTTGTGAAGGCTGAAAAATAGTTTTAGAAAAGACGCTACAAAGTGGCCACAGCGTCCTTGTATATTTTTAGAGCGCTGTCTATCTTATTTGGAACAGCCATCCATAATCGTTTCCTGTCCTTTTTGACACTTCCTGTGTCATTTAAGCACTCCAGCCCTCCATCGCACCCCGTGTGTATTTGTGTTTGCCTGTGGGTTTCAGTAAACTCAAATCCATGATGAGTGCATATACACACACAAATATACATAGCAAATACACAAGAGAGACCTCCCCTACACTACTCACCCAAATTTGACCTCACTTGTAACTATGACTTCAGCAGGTCAATTTTTTCTCTTTTTTCACCATAGCCTTGGGAGCTGTGACCTCTTACACACAGTTTATTTCCTGTGAGAGTGACAAATAATGGCAGTGGAGCATCATCACCTCTGCAACCATTTTTCGTCTTTTATAAATCAGACCATTTCAGGTGACAGCTGACGACACGGCTTCAGCTTCTCCTTCCCTGGCCACAGTCCAGTCAGACTGTCAGACATTGCTCGCTGGAAGGTTTTGTAGGGATTTAGTTATGCGGGGTAGATCAATTATTTAGTAGATTTTAGTGTGATGGCCTGAAGTCAGATCATAATCTCGGGATGTTAGGATCAGGACCCAGTAAGTGTTTTACTGATAATACACAGAAAAAAGGGGGATAACAGTGTTTCCTTTAGGATTTTTTTTTAGCAGTGGGGGCAGGTCTGTCCGAACAACAACAACCCTACATTTTTTTTGTACAGCCCTATTTCTGATACCGTGGTGGCAGAAATTTTGCCATGGTGGGCCGCAACTACAAAATCAACATAAAGGAAACACTGTAAAAATATACTATTCAAGGTGATACAAATATAACACTTTGATATTGTGGATATTGTAGGTATATTAGACATGCTTTTTGGTTTATCAGCATTGCCATATCTTTAAACATAAATCAACAAGTAGACCAATCGCCATTGGCTCCCATTCATTTCATTAAAGAAGGGACTTCCTAATATGTTACTAAATGAATTATTGTGCTGATACTCAATGCTCCAGGTATTTCTTAGTTATTACCTATTTGATAGTGGTCTGGACAGTGCAGAACATTTGATTGACACAGTAAATGGTAATTTAGATCAGAAGTTAGATGTTTTTTTTAACAAAAGGTATTACGTCTTCAGTTTTAGGTATTTGGGTATACATTTCTGAATACTTTGTGCAGACCTTATAGGCAGATTACCGATGCCGGCCACATAACAGATGCCACCACATATTGGTTGTGGTTTTATAACTGTATGTCTGACTTTATGTTGACAGTCTACAAACAGCTTTTAGTTGCAACAGCTTTATCTTTTAAATGTTATGATTTTATGAGAGAAAGGGTTGAATTTGCGCACACTGTCAGCACTGAGACTTTATAATGGCACCACATCTTGGATTTAACTCTCTGCTGTTGTGGTGAATCACCATTGTCCATGTTAGCTTTCACTTCCAGTTCCACATATGCATGCTCATGAAGAAGGAAAATGAATGTGCCGTTTCAGCCCAGCCATTTCACCACAAAGTTTGTAGGTAAACGTTTTCTCCCATCCTACATTGCACTATACAGTAATTCCAGTTTACCATCAGCTTCTTCATACTCCATAATCCAGTATCTGGACTATCAAAATAAATGGCTTTTGTATGTTTAGTGTGTTTACACACATTAGGGTTTTGTATGAGACATTCAGTACTCAGTGGAAAAATACCAGAATACTAGTATTGTACTATAAACGTACTTAAGTACAGCAAACAACAAAGCGTATGATGAAATCAAAGTTATGTGTACAACAAAACTACTAAATGCCTGTCATACTTTGTACCCAACATACATCTCTCTGGCTAAAATGGGAAGTATTATACCACTGACAAAAGAGTGCACTGACATCGCAAAGGAAGTGAAAATAAAACCTGTTGATCATGTTTACACTGGCTGTCTGGGCGCTTAGTTAATGTCATGATTGTAGGCTTGTAGGCTCTAAAGCCCACCCATGAAAGTATTCTGTATACTGGATACTTGATTTGTCTTCTATGGCATCTTACTTGTTCATTTTATTATATACTTTTGGTGTGATATATTTATTATTTATAAGTAGTGCAGTACGCACAAAAGGAACCGTTTCAACATTCAGGCACATGTTGATCTCTTGTCATGGGACACAGCAGAGTTTGATGGGAATCTGGGGCGGCAAAACTTTCCCCTCAATATCCCCAGTGGGATTTGAGCTTCAGATATTAGGTCCATGCTGAGCCTGGGGGTGTAAAGTAATTTCTGGATATAGAATATGTGATTGAGTGAGAAAATAAACCAGTGATAATTGGGACTTTATAACCTGTATGTTGATTGTCTTTCATAGTCACTGTGTTCATCAAAAAAGCTTGATGAAGTTTTGATAAATTAAGCATTACTTTTTGTATCTCAATAAGTCACGACGGTTACTCCCTTTGTTTCTTCCCTCCAGGGCTACGCCAACATCGTGAGAGAGGTGGACGTAGAAAAGGTCAGCATGTTCCAGAATCCCTATGTAGATGCAATCAAGAGCTTATGGAATGACCCGGGCATCCAGGAGTGCTACGACCGAAGGAGGGAATACCAACTCTCGGACTCCACTAAATAGTGAGTAGAGTGGAAAGAAAATACAATACAGATGTCAAAACCAGACTTGTAAACTTTGGAGTGACGTATGAATTGACCTCAGGCTTATAATAAACGAAAAAAAGACTTTTTCGAGATATGTTTAAGGTGAAATACAAGACAAATACACACCCTGGTTCATTTCCTCTCTCTGTGGCTGTAGTTACCTGAACGCGTTGGACCGGATCGCCGAGCCAGCCTACCTTCCCACCCAGCAGGATGTGTTAAGGGTTCGAGTCCCCACCACGGGCATCATTGAATATCCGTTTGACCTGCAAAGTGTCATATTCAGGTGAGTGAAGAAATATATTCAGGATCAGAAAACAGCATTTGTGAAAATAGCATTTGTGTACATTGTGTACATACCTACCCAATAACTACTTTGTTGTTGTTATGTTGTCTGTACAACTGTTGGTGAAGTTGGTAAAAGCACATCAAATGTGCAGAGAAATGTTAAAAGAAAACATGTCCGTTTAGAACTCATAGCCGTTCATATAATGATAGAAAAATAATAATCCTACAACTACTGAATTTGACCTTACGGTTTTTTTTAATGATGCTTTCACTTGTCAACAAGTCTAACATCCCTAAACGTTTTAGTCTACAACCAGTGTGTGCATGTCATAGATGGAAAGTAAAGTACCTTTACTCAATTAAAGTTTTCAGATATTGGAACATTTCTTGAGAAAATATTTTTACTTCAGCGCCTGTAAAAGGGAAATATATACCCAACTACATTTATCTGATGGTTGTAATTGTTTTTGCATATAACATATTAATCCACCCTGTAAAGTACAATAAGCTCATCAAATAGTAATAACATAAGATGCTTTGTTAAGGTTTATAGTACCCAACAGTAAAATTCTGAATGCAATGCTTAACTTGTGGCATTAGGTGCTTATACTCATGTAAAGGATTTGAATATTTTCCTGACTTAAGCACAGAATTCATCCCGTTATAACAAAAATACACTTTCTTAACTCAAAACAGCTTCAATAAAGCATTGACATAGCACCACACTGACTGAACATGCTGTTTTATTTTTGATTCTTCAGTATATATTACAGCAAATTCCCCTCATCTTCGGTCACACCTAGGAAATATTATTAGGTTGTAGTCATAGTCACAATGTTAATATTCTGCTTTTACTCAGCTGAATATTGGAATAACTTTTAAGTCACACCCAAGGATCAATAGAATTATCCTATTCAATTTATTTTTGCCCTCTTGCTTCTTTTGAATTAAGCAATGCCCCTCAAAATGTGTTGAAAAGAGATTCAAACAGATTTGCAAACGTTTTGCTCATAGTGACTGTTTTTTCTCTCCTGGATGCTGCTGCCCCAACAGGATGGTGGATGTCGGAGGTCAGAGGTCAGAGAGGAGGAAGTGGATCCACTGCTTTGAGAACGTCACCTCCATCATGTTCCTGGTAGCGCTCAGCGAGTACGACCAAGTTTTGGTGGAATCGGACAATGAGGTGAATGATAAAAACACGCTCACACAAAAGCTACATTTAAAAGTAAATTCAGTAACCAAACTAAGTGATTATATTGATTGTGTGATGCATAGTTTCACATTTTCAAAAACAACTTCACCTTCATGTGGCGTGGAAGATGAGTTGTCGGAAGATGAAAAGCTATTCCTTATTTAAAACAATGAAAATCAGATTCCCTTCCTACCTGGCCATGCTCCACCTTTTTTTCCCTTGGAAAGCATTTGTAAATGATCAGCCAGCTGTTTTGAATACCGCCTCTGGCCACATCTCCTTCTTAAGAGGATATAGCCTGTGTGTCAGTCTGTTAAAGTGTATTAATGAGCAGGTGTGTGTTCATATGTGTGTCTTGTCTGTATTTGTGCCCATGTGTTTTGCTTCCTTTGTTATCGCAAGCCTACAAACTGAAGAAAGAGAAGGCTGACCAGCTGCATGTCCTCTGTATTCTGACGTCAATAGATTAGATTTTATAATATACAGGAGATATTCTGTTGAGCACTCTAAATACACTGCAGTGCTGGCGATGTGATATCTAAGGCTTGCTTTCAGAATGGTCGTTCTGTTCAGTTAAATACTGAAATCAAGTGCAAGGGAGAAATTTAACTCTTGAAGGCGACATGGCCCCTTTCTCTTTTATCGTTTCTGCTGTCCCTCAGGTGCGGTAACACGTTTATTAAAACCTGTACCTAATGAGTTTGAAAGGCTGCGGTTTAATTAAGTGACTCTCTCTCTCTGTCTTTCTTCCCCTCACTTTACCTCTCCTCACGCACACATTCACACTCTCTCTGTAGAACCGGATGGAGGAGAGTAAAGCTCTGTTTAGGACAATAATCACATACCCCTGGTTCCAAAACTCCTCAGTCATTCTCTTCCTCAACAAGAAGGACCTGTTGGAGGAGAAGATCATGTACTCTCATCTGGTTGACTACTTCCCAGAGTATGACGGTGAGTAACAGCCGCATCTAAGTCAACTAAGTCCAACCCAAACATCAAACATCTGAACCAAGCACAACGCTCTTCTTAGCTGCTAGTTTGCATCACTCCATAGTGATACAGTATAAAAGCCTGAAGGCAGGTGCGAAACAGATGAAGGTTTACAGACTTGTCTGAATAATGAACTTATTCTGAAAATTAGGCCATTTGACTTTTGTGTTAGTGCTAATTTGATTGTAATAACAAGCAGCCAAAAACCAGCCATAAGAATATTGGACCAATACTGATATAATTTCTTTAAAAGGTGTTATTATACTGATAGTGTGTCCATATATTGGTATATCTTGGTCAGTAATATACTGTAGTATGCTGGCAAACATAACATCTAAATACCAACAATGTAATATTCTCATTTTTCTGTTCAGATTATGAGGCTGCATTTTGTCAGTATCTGACAAGAATGCATTAAAAATGTCAGACTGACGTCAAAATGATGCCTGATACTGTACAGTATTTGATATTTTGGTGATATGCTGGTTAATTACAAGTGCCTGAGATTTAATTTCTTTCAGCCATGACGAAATGTGACAGTTATTGCACAATCAAAGTAATCATTGCAATGAAAAAAAGAACAGTATGCATCCCTCTAGATTAAAATGCACTAGCCTGTAAGAGAATCAAATCCTGTCAAAAGTATTTTGAACGTAATGGTACTTACTGTAATGAAAGAAAGTGGAAAGTGCATTTATGGAGCATGGTCTTCCTCTCTCCAGGTCCCCAGAGGGATGCCCAAGCAGGGCGAGAGTTTATCCTCAAGATGTTTGTGGACCTGAATCCAGACAGCGATAAGATCATCTACTCTCACTTCACCTGTGCCACTGACACAGAGAACATCCGTTTCGTCTTTGCCGCCGTCAAAGACACCATCCTGCAGCTCAACCTTAAGGAGTACAACCTTGTGTAGAGCGGAGCAGGGCTGCCACCAGGAAGCCCTCAACACACACTAACTGATGCAATCTGTGAAAAGATAGATCATATACACACACATGAAAAGAAAATCAAAGAAAAAAAGAAATCTAATGGTTGCATAATACTAATTTATTTGCCATTTGTTGATCTCTTGGTCCCCAAGGGGTGAGCAAAGTAAATGTTATCTTGCTGTTTAAGGAGTTGATGAAATATAGGGAGGGAAGGGGGGGGCAAGATATTTGGAAGAGTTAGGGAGGGATTTGCTGTTGAATATGTACAGCACCAATCCTCATTTCTAGGCTTTGCTCTTTGTGAAGTTTTGTTTTGCTTTTTGAAAAAAAAGAAACTACTTTGTGCACTCGAGGTTTGGGGGCTTGTTCTGTCTGTCAGTCTGATAGATCAGAGCTGCAACGAATGCAATGTGCGCCGTGCCTCCTGCCTTTTTATAAACAAGAAGGTTTTCATTCCTTTTTTTTTTACCCTCCTACCTGTCCGTTCATTCTGAAGCTTCATCCTGGGCATTCGCCTGTTTTCCCAACAGGAAATGATGCCACAGATCTCTAACTGATAGTTTCCATTTTCCTACAAAGGACTGATTGGCAAGTCTCTTGAATAACAGGTATAAACTGTGATTTTGTAAATTATTTCATATTGATTTGCTATTAATTGATTTAAATTATTATTATTATTATTATTATTATTATTATTATTATTACATTGCATTGATTTTGGTACCATCTGATGAGTAGAGCATGTGTGACCGTCTTGACAGTCACACGAGTTCTCCAGCATTGACGTAACCATGAAGTTCAGAAGTTTGAGAGAAATTTGGCTTTAAAAAATGCTTTCTGAGCTTTGAGCGAGCAGGTGAGAAGACACATGGGGACCTCTGCTCTGTCATGTCATGTCATGAAAACCATGATGGCGCTAGTTTCTTTACACAGACTGAAGGGAGCTGAGAAGGTGATTATTTATGAGACAATGTTGTTAAATGATTATGTTCAACTGTGCCACCAACGCTTTTTATTATGGTAATATGTATACTTATTGCCAATGCCAAAACAACTCAAGCACCTGATGCCACTTTGCGCTTGTCTTGATTACTACTTTTAATGAAATGAATAGTGTGTAGGAAAGAAAAAGAGCAGGGCTAATGAACACACAGGCTTTACTGACTGACTTATTGATCGATCGATTGATTCCTGAAAGTATTCAACAACGTCAACGGTATTCTCTCCAACCACCCTTACAGTTAGTTAGCAGGCTTTCAGAGAGGAGTATGCCAGAAATAACATAAATGTTATAAAAATAATATTTCTTTTTACAATTAACACTTGAAAAGATAAAGGCACTTGCTGATTACAAGGTAGTACAAAATGTAAACCATACCATGGTGTTTCATTTTACCTCTGTTCTTAAGATTACATTAAACTTAATTTATTTCTGCGCTAAACTGCTTGAACGGTCCAAACACAACCTTGCGCGTGGCTACAAACCCCTCCCCCTTTCCTACAGACTATCCAGTCACATTTTAGCTGTGTCTTTATAGTCGTCCAATCACAGCCCGGCTGTCTTGACTGTTGTAGTTCAGTAGCAGTGGACAATAAATTTGGCTAAATACTATGAAAAAGGGCAAAGTGTTGATGTTCAGTTTGTACCAAAGTAAGCCCTCCTTATTTCTGATTACATTTCTCTCATTCCCAAGTTACTTTGAGTATTTTTTGTAGCAATTCCTTAGAACATACGCCTGTAATTTACATTTATTGAGGCATAGTGCAATTATGAATGCTATAATCATTGTACATACATCTCTATATATATATGGCAGCATCTTTGTTGGCTTTGTAATCATTACTTTTTTGGCAGATTGAATGTGCGGTATTGAAAATATGTATCTATGTAATTGTATTGTATGTCTAATGGCTAATTCATTTTTGGAAGAAAAAAAATGTTATTTACATGTTTGTTTTTGTTTCCTTCCTTCCCCTTTAAGAAGAGAATGTAAATTTTGTGTTTTGCCATTTTTGTTTCTCAGCAAAGAAACATTGTTCAGCTTCAGAACTACATAAAGAGGAATATAATTATTATACAACAACAACACATTGATTGGTAAGCCAGTACTTATAGTAGCTGGTGTGTTAAATTGACTTTTATATGAAAAACTGCAGACTGAATCCAAACTACAGGGCTAATTGTAATAGTTTAGTTTCTAACTGGCTTCAGGATCAGAGCATTTGTCATATAGGTGTAATCACGTCACTCATTGATTCGTATTCTTTTATATTTATCTTAATCACACAGCGTCTCAATACGTATTTATTAACTTGAGATTTCTTAGTGTACCGCACACCTTGTCATCCTGAGCACCCCCCCCACTCCACCACCAACCACCTTAGTATGTTTTATTTAACAAGTAGTGCTAGAACAAGGTGGATGGCATCCAGGTTAAGTGTTGCTGTGGCTCAGATTTTATATAAAAATCTTAGGATGAGATGTAATTATCTGATTGTTTGTGCAATGCTATCACCCTTAACACTCCCTTACATGAACCTCCACCCTGATAGAAACTCAGTATTACTGTCAGAGACAAAAGAATACTATTTGGCCTAATTAGGATGGTGCATTTACAGGTGCTTTTATATTCTTTTTTTTCTACCTGATTTCCATATTGAATTGCCACCAATTCATTAGAATGTACAGTTTTATTTTGGACTTTATTTATGAAATGACAACATAGGAGAAAATACACAACAGTTCACATGTACATATTGCCTTATTGAATAAGCCGTGCCTCTGAAGTCCCATGCAAGGCACCTGTGTGTTTATGAGAAGTGAAGCTAGTGCAGCCAATAATGCCCCATTGTGCAGCTGGAAGATTGTTTGGTTTTGGCTTGGTGTTCTCTCTTTGTTATTCTGTGCTATAAGAAGCCCTGGGAACAGCTTTGAAGAGTAGATCATGTCGCTAATATGACATCATTACAGGACATTATAAGAACATCCTGAGTGAATTGTAATCGGAACACACTTTCTGTTGATTTCAAAATATTGAATCAGATTCATGTCTTTTAATCCATGCCACAGTGCATTATAATGGATTGAACTGCCTGATGCGACTATGACTAAATAACATCAGTATGTGTAGAATGTGACATAATCTGGACTCTAAACCACCACCACACACCTGTGGAGGGGTGTTTTTGCCACATTTGGCTATGGTTCAGTATCTACCAGCCACTTTGGCAGTTAACAAGCCCTTACTCAGAGGTCCTGTTGTTTTCAGATATTTCAGCTGGCCGGTAAAATTTCTTACAAGGATGATTGATTTTGGCAGGCAACAACTACTCCAACAAGTTAATTTCAAGCCCAATTCAGTGTCCTTGAAGTCAACAACCACTTATCAACAGCAGGGCCTTATAGGAAAAACCAACTCGTCACACATTTCACTGAATGTTAAGACGATGTCAATGTGATTCTGCTTGTTTCCAGAGGAGATGTTTTGAAGCTGGACTATAGTTTCAACTTATCAGTGTTAAAGATCACTTGTTGTAGAGTTGCAGTAATTGCTAACATGTGTCCCTGCTGTTGTAAAGTACGTATTCACACTGACCCTGCTACATATAGGGGAAACCGTTGTTTAAACAGTTCACACACTGCATTCAACGCACTGAGCAGAGACCGCCTGGCCATGTTTGTGAAACTCAAAAAGTAAAAAGTGATTTTAAAAACAAAAGTGACTAACTTATATTAATATTTTGCTTTAGCTTTTTTACACAATGATGACGGTAGATCATAAAAAAATATATTGTACTGGCAAAAATACAAATGATAATTGGATTTTGTTAGATAAATATGAACCACAAAGGACTGTTTCCAAGCTTTGTGAGTGACTTGTTCATCATCATTACTCTAAGGGAGCACATGTGGGTTATATTCAGGCTGGATTTTCCCTTTAAGAGAGTGCAGACTGCTGTTCTGTTCAACTTAATGCAGTACGTGCAAGAGCAGTGCAGTTTTACTTACAGTATATTAAGGACTGCAGGGTTGAGTTTTTGAAAAACAACTTTTCATAAAACTGCTCTGTTACTCTCAGACACATCATCTGATTGCTTTCATCCCAAAGATATGAAGTTTGATGATTCCTTTTGAAATAGTGCTATTATGATGATCTCCAAACATTATTGTGTAAAATGTTTCCTGCATCTATGAACTGGCACTCAAACATGTTTCTGAATGAAACGACGTGTTTCTTTTCAAAGTATGTCAACTGATGATTTTCATTGTAACTTTAGTGATACATCTATCATTTCTACAATGTGGGTAATTAAATGCCTTTAAATCTATATCATTACTCCACACCACACTTCCTACCAGATGTCCTAAGTCAAGTTGTATTTGAACTCTAGTTTATATTACAAACCTCTGTCAAGCACTGAAGATGTAATTAAAGTGAAAACAGATGTGATTCTTGCTAAGTAGAATCATCAATTAAAAGTGCCCCAAGCATTTCACCAAGCAACATGTTGGGTGAAGTTTCCCCAGGTTCATTTTCTCTTTTTTCCCCTGCCTTAGGTAATTTATATTTTTTACATGCTCAAAAAGAAAAAAAGAGAGACAACAAAACACTTTTAAAAGACAGGAGAGCTGACTTTATTTACTTACTGGTTTAAAACTCCTAACACCACTATAAATAAAGTTGGTTTAGATGTAAGCAACTTATGAGGGTAAATCAAGGAAACACGTCCAAGACAATTCATTGCATTTCATAAAATCCACTGCTTTTTATATTCTTAAAGGATTGATTGTTAACATTGTAAATTATCTCTCACAAAACAAATGGTCATATTCTCCATTGAAAATGGTAGTAGAGGTATTGTATTGACAGCAGCAGACAGATCCTCCCTGATCAACTCAATAGAAAAGTGACATCTTTGTACTTGACTGTTCCCGCTGATATAATGTGCTCAGTCTTTCTGTTTTTGTAAATGTTCCTGTTGCAAAGCAATCATGATGAATGAATCATGATGACAGAGTAGATTGGACTATTCTAAAATGTTGTTCAAAAAGAGGACACAAGTGTGGATAAACAGAGAGTAAACTGCACAAACAAATAAGCCTAAAGACTGCTTGTGGTTATTTTGTCAATGTTAGCTGTACACAATACTGAAAAATAATAATTCATGTATACACATCACACACACTCACAAACACACACACACACACACACACACACACACACACACACACACACACACACACACACACACAGATTAGACGAGTTTTCTGTATTCTATTGTGTGGATTTAAGAAGGTGACTACAGGTCCACAACCACTATTTAATGATTTGTGCATCTTCTATCTCTCTTGAACCATGTTACACAATGACCATATTATTCCTACAGGGCCATACATTGTATTTATCTGTAATAGTTGTAAACTTTTATCTTCTTATCTTTATGATCTTTCATTTGATATTTCCATAAATGTATGTATAAATAATTTCCTCTCCTAGTTATTTGGTTTTCTCTCTTTTCAGTGTTTTAATCATGATAATGACTTCTGATCGGTGACACTTCCGCTCACTTCATTGACCCGTTTGGGTTACCATCTCAGTGCATTATCATACTGTAACACTACTGCTCATGCTATGAATCAAAACTGTGAACTCCTGGATGTCCTCTCACAAGATTACAAGTGTTGAAAACACAACGTTTCCCATGAACCCAGGATAAAATTCAAACACTCACTCACAGTTGGCCTTTCTGACCCCTAGTGACCATTAAGAGACATGGCAGTGTCAGAGGATGCACTGAAGCAGGATACTTTACTTCTCCTCTCCCTGTAGTGCTGCGAAACTCTGGACTGGAGGATGTTCCACGTCCTGAACCCCTTTGTAATACATGTCTGATGTATACATATTTGCCAAGAAAGCTATTTGCAGCTACAATTCAGGTTATCAGCGCCAGTTTATCTAAGTCAGGCCTATGACTCCTACTTTTTTTATATGCTTTTGGGCAAAATTATTTTGCAGCTTTCCTCGATTAAAGCATATGGCCCTACTCTAGCATTCTTAGCTCTCATCATGTCACAGTCATCTCTGTGCGGTAAAGACAACACAGTCTGCTTGCAGTGGATGTGGACTTCCCATTTATCCCTTTCTATTTGCAGCCAGTGCCACGCCCTCCCGAGCCGGCAGGATAAAGTTCAACAAGTGTCCTTCTGCTTCAGACCAACCGCAGCACCTTATCAAATAGGATCAACTCCTTTAATTCCTGAAAAAGATATCTGGATTCCCCTATAAAAGAAATATTTTCTGTTTTAGCCGCGACATATCCAATATAGGCTATTCAAAAAACGTATAGTCACCTCGTCTTCGTCAATAAACTGCTTTCCCACTTAAGAGGAAGAAGAAGGCGTCACTTTCAAAGATGCTCTGCGTCTTTCCCCACTGACTTTGTGAAGTAAGAGAGGGGAGCGAGAGAAAAAGACGGTGCGGACACATTCACAGCCTTCAGCATTTTCACGTCGACAGCCGAGGGCTCATTGGAGAGCGAGCTGGTCAGTGGGAACGATGGCTGGATGTTGTGTGTCGGCGGAGGAGAAAGAGAACCAGAGGATCAACGAGGAGATCGAGAAGCAGCTGCGGAGAGACAAGAAGGACTCTCGCAGGGAGCTGAAGTTGCTGCTGTTAGGTGAGCATCAAACCTGGAGAGTTACTTGGCTTTACACAGATTGTCTTAAATGCCTCACACATACTAGCTTAGTCCAGGGTAAGTGACACTCTGGGGTAAATTATAAATTGAAAATATGATCATAATGGGATGAAAACCATTGGCGCGTACATCCATCCTTATATTGTCTGCGCCTTTCCGGCCAAAATGCCACAAAATAACCTTTAAAAGCTCTTAAAAATGTTCCTCTGATGGAATACTTTACTGCTTCCTGACCACACCTGGACATGCAGGGATCATGGCAGGTAAGACAGCACTCAGCAGCCTGTCGACTAAACTGTATTTTAATTATAATTAATTTTATAATGTAAAAGTAAACAGACACTTTATAAGGGAATATCCATTCTCTATATAAGATGTTTAATGGGTTGGATAGATGTGACTGTGCATCAAAAATTAAAGTCACGAGGAGGCACAAGTTTAATATCTAACTGTTCTCCGCATTTCTTCTCTTCCTTCTGGTCTCCAGTGCGCATGGCTTTCCCTGAACACTCTCAGAGTGTGCGCACCATGGAGAGTTTTGCAAGCTTGATTAATTTAGTATATTTGACTCATTTAGTTCCCACCTGCCACATAAATACAGAAAACAGTCACATGCGAAGAGAGATTTGACGGTTTAAGATGTTTTTATGTTGTGTGTAACGTTAGCTCGTTTCCAGTCAGAATGTCCATAGTAACCGAAACTGACAGCGCGTTCATTTCCTCCAAACTCCAGCCTCATCCCACCATTAAAGGGAGTAAAGAAAACATTAGTGAGAGGAATATATGAATGAGATGTCAATTATCAGTACATCTGATGGACAGACAGTGTGAGATAACCTAACTGGGCTTTTTTTTCAGGGGAGTTGTCCTGCTTCATGGTTGTGATGTTTAGACACTGTGGGGTATTTTATAGAGATATAGAGATCAATAATGTGAAGCCTCTGATGCTCATACAAGTTGTTCACTTGTCACAGTGAAGGAGTGGCGCACAGCTCACTTCTTGGTATGAGTTGGTAAGGATTAAGGCTTGGACACAGGTTTGTGTGGTGTCAGTGATGTGTTAGAAAGCCATAACTAGCTGCTGCGGGCACACCTCATGCAAAAGTCATGCAAATCCAGCCCTGAGCAGGACATGGACCCTAGGTTTGCCTCTACTTCTCTTTTAGACAGGGCTAGACCCAATTTATTATAAATCCCATTTAATTTGCTTTGAAAATTGTTTTCTTGGCTCACTGAAGAGTATGACCCACGAACCATTGATGGAGAAGGTCCCTTTAGATTTTTTTTGATTTTCCAGGTAACTCAGGTAAGTATTATAAGCAATATAAGCAAAGTATCAAGTAATCTGTAATCTTAGGCATTTGGGAAGTACTTTAAACATTTATTTACCTGAGTGACTCAGAGCTCTCAGTGGATTTCATTAGGATGGTCACAGTCAGGTCTCTGGAGAGGACAAGTGGGAGTGGAGCAGGAAGAATGATCAACACGTACACATTCTGCCTCTTCTGTCCATTCAGTCACCAGACTTGCAAAGCTGTGGTACAATGCACACGTGTCAACACTGCTCTATACTGCACCTGCACATCATTAGAAAAACAGAAAGAAAGAAGGAATCAAGCATTTTATAAGCCTTTATATAGACTACCAACCATGTAGGCATGTACATTTGAATAGATGTATGAATATATACATATAATATATATGAATATATACATATAATATATACATATATATATATATATATATATATATATATATATATATATATATATATATATATATATATATATATATATATATATATATATATATACATATATATATATATATATACATATAATATATACACATATATATATATATACACATATACATATATACATATATATATATATAGATAGATAGATAGATAGATAGATAGATAGATAGATAGATAGATATAAACAAACTAAAACTCATTCAAGCAACAAACACACAAAAAAGACATTGAGAACAGAAAACAACGGTCATGGTTCATGACGAGAGAAAAAAGAATGAATTTACAAGACGTTAAAATAGATTAGAGAGTATAGAGATTGGCATGGTTTTAGTTCAGTTAACCTAATAGCTGGTTTGATTTGCATTGAGAGATGATTTTATGGAAAGTACCCCAAGCCAGTCTCTAGGTATGGTGAAGGGTATGTGATGATGTGGAGCTACTTTAATTCCAAAGGCCAAGGGAACTTTATCAGGATGCATAGTATCCTGGATCCATGAAATAACTGGCCTTTAAAAATAAAAATCTGCCTGCCTCTATGGGAATTTAACATAGGGGTGTACTCACTTTTGTTGCCAGCGGTTTAGACATTAATGGCTGTGTGTTGAGTTATTTTGAGGGGACAGCACATTTACACTGTTATACAAGCTGTACACTTAATACTTTACATTGTAGCAAAGTGTAATTTCTTCAGTGTTGTCCCATTAAAAGATATAACGAAATATTTACTAAAATGTGAGGGGTGTACTCCCTTTTGTGAGATACTGTATTTAATTCTACCCCTTTTCCATAACTCAGTAAATTATTATTATTATTATTTCATTTAACACATATTTATATCTTATTCACAATTATCTTATAATATATAGCATATATATACATACATACACACATATACACACATACACATACACACATACATCAATGAACACATATTGCAGCTGTTAAAGCCCTCCTTCTTTCATATAATTTTTGAAAAGCATTGCTTTGTACCTTTTTTTGAAAAGGTAAAAAGGAGTAGCATATTACAGCCTAACAAATGCAAAGAGCTCAGTTTAGAAGTGTGCACACGTAACGCTTGTTGCTTTTTGTACATGATTTTTGTGTACAACTTCTGTACGACTTTTTACAGCATAAGTAAGTTGATTTATCAATTGTTAATCATCACATTATTGAATAATCAATCATGATATTGACATACAAAGGAATAATAGAGTCCATGCAGATCCTTTTTCTTTGAATACTAATGAACAGCACAGATCTGCTCCAAAAGAGAGAAACAAAACGAAAAGTCTGATGTTAGAGCCACGGAAATTACTACATCAAATTCCACATTAAAGACAGACCTGTCACAATATTAATAAACTTAATAACCGTACATGAATCCTACAAGAGACCAAAAAAACAGGATGCATACAGAGATAAAAAAAGAGTGAGGCTTCTGAGCTCATTTAAATCTCTCTCTCTCTCTCTCTCTCTCTCTCAACAATTTGCCTCCATCTCAGTGTTTACCTGCCTGTTTTTCCCAAACCCCCGTCATCTCCAAGAAACTTGACTTGTAAACAAGGTGCATTCAAATACAAACAATTTGTCTAAGCCTCGTTTGCTAAGATGTAAAGACTCAGGTATTCATGATGACATGCAAAACAGCCAGGAAACCAGAGCACTGCTGGTACCACTCAGAGTCATCACAGAGCTTTAACACACAACAATTTCCAATATGCAGGTCTGGTGACAAACACACATTTGTTAAACAAATAGATTCATGAAAAAAAAATTAGGAGCTTGTGCTGTAAGAACTGAAGAGGACTCTGTGTGTGTGTGTGTGTGTGTGTGTGTGTGTGTGTGTGTTAAACTATGATGTTATGACTTTATTTTTTGTAACTATGATGATAGTGAACACGTTGAGTCAGTGCATTTAGAACTTTTTTTTAGAAGTTTGTTTGACTGTCAGTAAAAAAGTTGGTATGTGTCCCAACATAAACTGCTCATAGAAGACTTCGACCTGACTCTTAGTAACAAGCTACACAGAAACAGACAAATGAGTGTAAAACTAAATAATTGGATTTAACCCTCACTGTATCCAACAGGTACTGGAGAGAGTGGAAAGAGTACCTTTATCAAACAAATGAGGATTATCCATGGAGGAGGATACACAGATGAGGACAAGAGGAGCTACGCTAAACTGGTCTACCAGAACATCTTCATGTCCATGCAGGCCATGACCCGAGCCATGGAGGCTCTTAGTATATCTTTGGCTGATCCCCAGAACCAGGTATTGTACAGACACAAGGTCAAACTGGGTCTGCTCCTTTTGTTATCAGTGAGAGCTTTTTTTACTCTGGAGTCCAGGTTACGTTTGCTTCATTTTTGCCAAATTTCTATGCACTCATTTTTGTCTTTGTTTAGCATCTTTTAAACTATTCTCACCCCACACGCATGGTGTCCTCAGCTATAAGTCTGACTTTTGGTAAACTCAAAAAGCATCTGTCTGTGTGTCTATAGAGCCATGCAAACTTAGTCCTGGAGGTGGAAGTGGATAAGGTGGAGGAGTTAGATCCAAGCCTCGTGGTGGCCCTCAGGAGTCTGTGGGACGACGCAGGGATACAGGAGTGCTACGACCGACGCAGGGAATTCCAGCTGTCCGACTCCACCAAATAGTGAGCATTAGACAAACAACTTGTAACTCAATAACATGCACACAGAGATTCTACTCTCTTCAGCTCTGCCAAATAGTTACCACAGATATTACAGAGGGTAGACAAAATAACAGGAACAAATGAATGCCTCAACCAAAGAATAAGGTCTAGAAATACTAAACAGGTCCGTTCAACACCTCTCTGACAGTCTCCATGAATGAAGAATTGAATCGGATGGCACTATGATAGGCAGGGCTGTAGCTACCTTTGAAGACACTGAGGTTATGTGCTTGGTATTGTTTCCTGTATATTTGAGGGTTTTAGCAACCTGCAGATAATTTACCTTTAATTCAGAAGTACACATGGTGGGTATTCTTTATGCTGATTCCTGTGTCTTTAGATTTAATAGACTTAATTTTTAAATGTGACTACTTTTAACCAAAAGATTCTGTACCAGATGTTTTTCCTGGCAATGGGGAAATGGGTTTAAGCATTTAGACATTTATGTTGGGAGATAAAATGTATAAAAATCCACCCACTCTTGCTGTGTCAATCTGGCTGCCATGTTTTGTAAGTACAAAGACACGCTGTAGTGAGCACAGGAGCTGTCCCTGCTGACCACATAGATCTGATCATACCTGCTCCTAATGAAACAAAAATTAGCATTAATAAAGATCTTTTTTTTTTTGTGAAGCTACTGATGATCCAAATAAAAAAGGAAAAGAAAAGCAACTGTTTTTAGCTTGTAGTTGCCAACTTTAGCTATGCAAATGCAGTGTGTACTACAATACACTGCAATTGTAGTATTTTACTCTACTAAAGCAAAACTCTTTCCCAATGGTTTCATTTCCCCCTCTGTCTCACTAACCGACAGTCACACATTCAATATCAATACTTACTTAGGTGATGATGCACATATAACTGCAGGCAAACCACAAGTATGTGCATTCACTCTGATATTTACTCTTATGATCACATCACTTCATTTTTATGGTCTCTTTCTACCTGTTTTAATAGCCACAGAATCCGCCTCAATCCTGTTGTTTTCCTTTATATTTCCTCTCCTTGTTTCTTCTCCTTTTTTCAGCTATTTTACCGAACTGGATCGAATTTCACAACCCTCTTACATACCTGACCTGCAGGATATCCTCAGAGTGCGAGTGCCAACCACGGGTATCATTGAATACCCCTTTGATATGGAGAATGCCATCTTTAGGTGAAATATAGCATACCATTATAGCAGGTAACGGCTTATGTATGTTGAATTGGAACAGGAGGCATCACAGGTAACGTTGCATACCTTTTCTGTTGTCGTTGGCTGTTATGGCAGGATGGTGGATGTGGGGGGTCAGAGGTCAGAGAGGAGGAAGTGGATCCACTGCTTTGAGAACGTCACCTCCATCATCTTCCTGGTGGCGCTCAGCGAGTACGACCAAGTCCTGGCTGAGTGCGACAACGAGGTGAGAATACAGCTCAACAGCAGATCATGTTCCAGACTCTGACCCTGTAAAATGCATCTTTATTGCTGCTTCCTTCTATGCTGCAATTTTCATTTCAGAACCGTATGGAGGAGAGCAAGGCCCTGTTCAAAACCATCATAACCTATCCCTGGTTCCAGCGCTCCTCTGTCATACTTTTCCTCAACAAGACTGACATCCTCCAGGAGAAGATCATGTACTCTCATATAGCCACCTACTTCCCTGAATTCACAGGTTGGTTAGTTAGTTTGTGCTTGTGATGTACAACTCAGTTGCCAGTACATTAAGAACACCTAGCTAAAACTAATGCAGTCCAACACAACAGTCCTGTAACTGACAGGTGTTTCTATTCTTTTGTATTTTGTCCCATGTACATCAATGAGGGCAGGCTAAATAATCATCTCTGTATAATGCAGTACAATTCAGCGACACCACAAACTACATCCTCCAAAATGATCATAAACTTTATGATCATTTTCAACATAACACCTCTGTTTCAACAAAAACTGAACATTGTAACCTTGACAAACGAAGGAATCTATTGCAGCCCTGTTGTATCAAACTGCAGTAGCAGTAGAAAAGGTGGCATACAAAACACTGAAAATGTGTACTTCAAAGACTAGCAACCCTCCAACACACCAATACACGTTGTGCGCTGAGAAACATTGGTAACACTTTCATCATATTATCATACATCTCATCATATTTGTTCATCTTTAGAGAAAAGGCTTGACCAATTTTTTTTTATCTTAAACAAATAATACAAATAGTTTCAATGTTGAATTTACTTAAAACATTACAATATCAACCCTGAATTGCAGGACCTGAGCAGGATGCGACAGCAGCTCAAGAATTCATCTTGAAAATGTATCAAGAACAAAACCCCGACAAGGACAAGACGATGTACCCTCACTTTACCTGCGCCACAGACACAGAAAACATCCGCTTCGTCTTTGTGGCCGTCAAAGACACCATCCTCAGACACAACCTGAAGGAGTTCAATCTGGTGTAAAGAGGAGTAGGAGGGACAGACATGAGGAGAGCCAAGAAGGGAGAATTACATAAAACAAAACTTTAGTGCTTTTTCTTGGCTGTCTAAACAGAGAACAATTAGATCAACTGAAAAGATGTATGGTTTCTTTAATCCAAAGGTTTAAATATTTTCATATTGTGCCTGTAAAACTATGAACATGTAACAGACATACCCAAACTGTTTCTGTAGGTTGTGTCTGAAATGCAGTTTGTGTGTTTTGTGTACTGTAGTTTACATTTCAGTCTTTATAGAAATGTGTTGAAGAAATGATACTTTGCAGTGGAAGAATGTGAAAATTAGTGTGAAGTAGTATCATTGACCTATTGTGTGGGCTACTTATTTGACTACTTTTTAAATACAGTTATCAGGAATAGGATCCAAATATACAATTGTTGCTGATGCAATAGCTGTGAGAGTCCCTTTAGTCCTGAGTTTTGATTTAATATTGTGTAATTGTTTTCTAACACCTTCAGTCACCTGTGTCTGCTTTTGCCTGCAAGTGCCTTATTTATTTGGGACAGTCAGCACAACCACTGAGTTTGTTTAGATGTAAATAGTCCAAATTGTGCTTTGGAAAACTTCACTCAACTGTTACTTCTCAGGAGAAATTATATTTAGGTCATTTTAAATAAACATTTATAGTTACTTAATAAAGAGTGCACTTTGTGTGGTTGAGATTTTTTGGGTACAAGAGATACAGTACATTTGAAACACATTTTATTTGAATACAAACATAAATGCCAACAGAAATATTTTGTTGTATTAATCTGCAATGCACCCCAACCCAAAAGCAAGTCTTTAAAATATACATCAGAGTAAACAGCAGCTGTTAATAATTAGCATTCATTTCTTTTAAACATACTTGTCTGCATAATTCATCAACATAGTTGGCATTGCATATGTGTGGTATAAAAACATAAAAATCACAAAATTATAATCTGTAGCGCCATAATACAGACTATTGTGTGAGGATGGATATATACAGATAGGATACTATATTCGATCGATATACAGCATATTGACATGTCAGTACGGTATAAAAATAACATGCGGCTCTAAATCACACACTGAACAGTCTTCCTCTTGCAGATATGTAAAAAGAAGAGGAGAAAAGAAAAGTGAGAGTAAAAGAAAACAAGTTTGAAAAACAGTACTATTTTAAATAGTTTCCCTTTTATATAATCCTGTGAAAGAAACGGTGTACAAGATTAAATGTGCTACAACAACTATGGTTGATTTGGCCTCATTGTTATTCAAGCTGTTTTCTACCATGTCTCTTACTAGCTGTTGTACCTTAACAGTGTAGCTTCTACAGCTAAACACAACTTGAAATATGTTCAATAAAAGTTAAACGGAATTAGTGACTCAATGTGTGTGTGTTTGAGTATGGCACACTAAGGTCTAGAAAAAATATCCACTTTCACCAGCATTTCAGACCCAAGCAGATAGTGATAAGATGTATTTGTAAACTCAAGACTTTGCGTTAGTTTTCATAAAATAAATGATTAAAAATCAATTATGTGTGTGTGAAAGGATGACCTCAATCAGAGTGATTCAGTGCATTCGGAGCTTCTGTGGTAAAATAATGTCAGCGGTCCATTTATAGCACTTTTGTAAGCATGCATACATACACACTACTCACGCAGTCTTTCACCCCTGACACACACTAACAGTCCACATACATCCTCGTTTCCCACGACTCACACATGGAGGTAAACTAAAGTAGCATGCAGTAAAGAACAAAGGCACTGACACACACAGACTGTGAGTGTTTTTTTTTTTTTTTTTTTTATCATTTCTCGCTCTTCTTGACGAGTCAGTATTTGGGTAAACTCTCTCTTGCATCGTCCAATCTGTCAAGAACCCACTGAAAATAAATAAAACCAAAAGTTAGAACTCATTTATGTACAGTTATTTCCTGTGACTGCAGGTTTGACACAAACAGTAACTTCGGCAAGGATGACTCAAGGAAACATGAGTTTGAGTAAAACAAATGGGATTAAAACAAGTGTGATGATATATAGACAGCAGATAACAGTCAGGTATTTCTTTAACAAATTAACAAATGAGCATCTTATAGCGCAAATGGTCAACATACCTTGGCTATCTCGGGAGTTTTGAAGTTTATGATCTTTCCAAACTCCTTGGCATGGAAGACAGACTTCACTCTCTCCTACAGTACACAAGACAACACATTTGGTGCAATAATCTGCTAAATAATTGTTTGAAACCTGCTTAATAATAAATATGTAGTAAGAGAAGTCTCCTTAGGGAGAAAAAGCAAGCGCCTGATGTGGATTTCAGTTCTAAGAGTTTGCTTTTGTACCTTGGCCTCGATGCGAAGTCGGCGGTTTTCTACAATCATTGGATCCTTGGTGAACTCTTCAAACAGATACTGCCATTCACAGGTCAGCTGGCCAAATGTGCCTTTGGTCACAAAAAATATTCCCCTGGAAAAGAAACCACATAAAAAGGGTTAGACAAAGCAACGGATATCTCCTTTGAGGACTCCATTGATAAAGGATACAGTATACTGTTTGATTTATTTTAGCAGCTTTTAATAAAGAGCACAGAAATATTATATTCCATTTACAAAAGCACACTAAGGTTTACACTGGAATAAAAACATACAGTAAAGATGATCTGGGATATACTGATGTTCATGGGTGAACATGATAGGAAAACAAAATGTAAAGCTCATCTCAAACCCAACCCTATCTTGAAAAGGAGAAAGCAGTCAAATCAGATGTCGAAATCACTCACCTCTTGGTGATCATGAGGAAGTCGGAGTCATTGACCTTGGCATGAGCAAAGTATCTGTACTTGGCAAAACGTCCATTCTCAATTTTCTGAAGACAGAGAGAAAGAAAGTGGGTCAATATTTAAACAGCAAGACAAAAAAACAACTCAATGTCTGAATTAGACTAAAACAAGAATGCTAATGACAATTTATATACAAGTGTGTTCAAAACATTTTCAAACAACTGCATACTGTAAATAAGCATGAGCTTCCATGGTCCTCTGCAAAACAGTAAACAAATAATTGGATTGGTGAGGAAATATGCGATGGAACAAAGACAAAGACAATGGCAGGTAGAAGGATAAATGTAAACATTTTATTGAGAGAAGAGGGCAGTGAATGACAGAATGATTAAACAAACTAAGTGATGAAGACGTAGACACATCTCTATGATGAGTTTCTTTTTACAATGAATAAATATCTAAACAATGAGAAGAAAGGTTTGCCTGTGAGAAAAGGACTGAGTAAGCTTAAAAAAAAAAAAAAAAAAAAAAAAAAAAGAAGTGATGGAGATAAACAATAAATGATAAAGAACTCAAAAAATAAAGAAAATACAAATCAAGTTAATAAACATCTAAAATACAAAATACATTAAAACACACTTTTTAAGAGCCATTTCTTTGGTTTGTTTAAATCTTCCAAAAGTGAACTTGAATCCAACTTGACCTCCAGTACAGACAAAGCACTACCGCTACACTACAGCTGTCACTTCTAGTTTTCCTCATCCCCCTCATCCTCTGAGCCAGTTCTACGCCATTCACTGTAGGCCAATCTCCTCTGTGGACATGACAAGAGAGAAGAGTCAAGATCAGAGCAGAGAGAACAAGGGGAGAGTGGGTTTGGCCGTGTCTCTTCTCTATCAAAGAATAATTCTGTTGTAAGTATCCTATATTTTTTTTTGCCTAAATACCAGTTAGGTTTTCTGCTGTCCATCTGCTTTGCTGTCAAAAGTTTCCCACCCGAAGTGTGAAGTAAATTTACATTCAGTCACAATTTATTTAAAGCCTATTTAACCAGCTACAACAGAAACATAAACACAAGCATGTGTCCTAATTTGGCATAAGGGAAAATAATCTATCATTACCACTAACATCAACATACACACAAAACTAGCATATAGGTCTAAAGATGGTGATACAGATGGGTGATAAATTAAAGGAAAAACCTGAATGATATGATGAAAGAAACAAGCATGTGGGGGGAGGGGGGGGTGTCACTGAATGGTATGATGAGAATGAAAATGTCAATCATAGCTATGGCCTTCACAGTCACCAGATCTCGACCAAACTAATGTCTTGGAGCACGCTCTCCGCCGCCATCGTCAAAACACCAAATGAGGGAATATCCCTCCAGTAGAACTCAGATATTTGTAGAATCCTTACAAAGGAGCCTTAAAGCTGTTCTGGAGGCTCCCTGAGGCCCAAAACCTGCCTAAGGCACTTTAATTTGTCACCCATCTGTAAATCTTTACTATTAGCCAAACAGTATAACTCTGACCTGAGACTCATAAGAAGAAACTTCAACCCACTCCACCCAGGACGACTGCTACACAACGTCAACACAAAAAAGTGACCCACAGTTTAAAGCTCATAGCTTAAATGAAGCAGAACTGAAACTACACTAAAATCTACAAATATGAGAAACCGTTCTACTGACAAAGCGGCTCTGAACCACATTCAGCTTGATTTGCTGATCAACTATACTGTCAGTTTAGCCAAAATCGCTTGCTTGAGTTATTTTAGCTTAAACCTTAAAGACAATATACTTGCATTCAGATGTTGCATAACAAAACAAAATCAACGCAACACATCACAAGACACTAACTACATACTATAAACATGATGTTATTTGAGTAATAGTATGGAGCAGAGGATGTAGCTACACTGCACAGAAGCCCTGCTGCAGTAAAATACATAATATATTTCTGCCTATTAATAAGTGAATGAACAGCAAATGTCCCAGTAAATCTTTGCTTTGGAACTGAAGGTGTTCTCAGAGTTTTTTCTACTTTTGCTTATGCTTAATTAATTTAGTTGCAAATGTGTTATTTTGTATTTGTACAACACAAAACAGCCACAGTAGTGAATTAATCACTGAGAATTGAGCTCTCTAAGGATCTTGTAACAACCCCTGCTGTGTCCTTAGAGCCAGGTCATAACAAGCTATAAACAGAAAAGGCCAACAAAATTGCTAAAATGAGTTTCAAAATAATGAAAAGCGGACTAACGGGAGGATGATTTAAAAAAAAAAAAAAATTCCAAAAATAAATCAATGTCTGTTTGCTTGTGCCTGCATCCACAGACACACAGACACACACAGACACACACAGACACACACAGACACACAGACACACAGACACACAACTCCACTTGCAAAGCTGGGCAAATTGTTTAGAGTGCATAACGGGTGCATCACTTAACTTACTGTTAACTATTTAGTTGTATTAAAGCGAATGAGGTTTCCTCATCTCAGTTAAATAAAGAATTTTAACTAACTGTTGCCCAGGTCTGACGGTGGAGAGCTGATGATGCAGATATTTTTGTTCTACCTGGAGCATCTGACTGCCGATGCCCTCCCTCTCCTTATACGGTCGTATGACGCCATCCTCGTGGATGAAGCGAGGAGGACGCAGAGAGGCAACATCTTGTGAAGTCTCTGCTGCCCTGAAAATGAGACAAGACACGCAAATACAGTTTGAGACGCAGCTTCCTTATGAACACACACAAAACAGGGATAGATAACGTTACTGCATAACTGTGCATACACACAGAATGTCTATGGCACGCAAACCTTCACATGTGCATACAAACACAGACCTAAATAGCTTCTGCCATGGCACAATGACCAGTTGTAATAAAAAGACATTTTTAGTTTGTGCAACTACTTTACTACTACTACTTTAAAAATGTATTTCTGAAAACCATTATGCCACAAATCATCTTCTTACTTATACTATGCAAGTTGTACATTCCTTTGGTGTTAAACACCCCTATGATCCCACCACAGAGCCACATTATTATGTGTTCTAAAAGTAGCAAATATACACTGGCATATATAATATATATACACTGTAGCACAACAATGGACACACACACACACACACACACACACACACACACACACACACACACACACACACACACACACACACACACACACAAACCTCTTGATCCCTTGGAAAGTACTGCTGGCCATGTCAATGATGCCTCCTGTAGGTCTGGCTACTGCACCAACCAGACCTTTCCCAACACCTTTAAAAAAGCCTGCTGCACCTTCCTTCTGGGCTCCTGCAAAATAACACATCATTACATTTATGAAAACTGATAAAAACAGAGCTGGTAATGTACGATGTTCCACAAACAGGACAGAATCCACAGTAACATAGTACCAATATTTTATAATATAATTACAATACAATATAATTTATGCCATTATTTTGGCCATTCAATTTTCATTTCAGCACACTATGTTATCACTGTTATAATCTATACGAGAGTCCAATTCAACATACCTTTAATAGGTTTGGTAACAATCCCTGTGATCCCACTGACAAAACCCTGAAAAGTAAAACCCAACATTAGCAAGTAGCAGCAATGTATTCATTACGGCAGACCCTCTTCCAGGCCGTGGCAGATCTACATTTTTATTCTTACTAGTTAATCTGTCAAATGATTAAAAGAGAGCTGCAACAGAACGCTCATTATTGTACATTCTTAGAATTAAAAACATCAGCCTTGTGTCAAAAGTATATTTTCTGATTAAAGCTATAGTTTCTAAGTAATGACCACAACACTGTTGGCGCATCCACATGATACAGCCTTCTGTGATCGTGCACGCACCCCCGCCCCTCCTCGACACAGTTGCTAGTAGCCAAAGAGGACTGGACGGAGGATTAAAAAAACATGATGGACTCTTCAGAAGAGGTAATTATCTTCACTCGAGCTTCTGCGTGGGAAAGTCACCGGACGACACAATCTTCTGAACATAGCCATACTGAGAAATACAGTTTTGTGGAGCTAATAGCCTTAATATGCTTTGTAGCAACTCATTTGGCAATGGCTTGAATGTAACAGACGTTCAATAATATCAAAACGTTACGCACTAAAGCTTTAACACAAATTTGATTACGTACAGACACTAATCCCTTTCCACCCCTGGTCAGCCCCTCTCTCAGGCCACTGGGTTGTTTGTTCATAGCTTCTCGTCTCTTCTGCTGGTATTCCTCGTCCATCGTCATGGCAGCAACACCCTTTGCCATGGCACCTGTGATCCTGGAGGCCGCACCTGCTATTCCCCCTGGAAGGCAGATATGAATCTTTGTAGTTACTATGTTCTTTAAAGGTCCTATGACATGCTGTTTTTGGATGCTTTTATATAGGCCTCAGTGGTCCCCTAATACTGTATCTGAAGTCTCTTTCCCAAAATTCAGCCTTGGTGCAGAATTACAGCCACTAGAGCCAGTCCCACAATGAGCTTTCCTTAGTATGTGCCATTTCTGTGTCTGTAGCTTTAAATGCTATTGAGGAGGAGAGAGGGGGGCAAGGTGGAGGGTGGGGGTGTGGCCTTGACCAACTGCCACTTTGCTTGTTTGCAAGCCATGATGTCTCTCTCTTTCTCATGGGCGGGCCAAATTCTCTGGGCGGGTAAAGCAGAGAAAGGGGAGGTAACCTTCCTCCTTATGAGCTCATAAGGAGGAGATTCCAGATCAGCCCATCTGAGCTTTCATTTTCTCAAAGACAGAGCAGGATACCCAGGGCTCGGTTTACACCTATCACCATTTCTAGCCACTGGGGGACCATAGGCAGGCTGGGGGAACTCACATTAATGTTAAAAAACCTCATAAAGTGAAATGTTCATGCCATGGGACCTTTAACATGTCTATTTCTTCTTACAAGTCTTTTTGTGGGAGAAACAGTTACTATGTTCTTCTGTTATTCCACTGTCGCTTCATCTTCTCTTCATATGGCAAGACAATTTAATTTATACAGCACATTTCATAACAGGTAAAATAACTAATCAAAAGCCTGAGAATACAGGGAAGTTTTCAGTTTACTTTTGAATTTAGACACAGTTGTGAGAGATTTTAGGTCTCATATTTGTTAGAATAACAAAGTTCTAAATAAAGCAACCAAAACACAACAAAATGAGGAATAAAGTGTTTATACCACAGAGATCTTTTTTAGGTTTCTCCTAAAGGGATCAGAAAACTTTTTACAGATACCATTTTCATATGAGCCCTGTACTTACCTACAGCTCCTCCCACCAGAGCCTTCACCCCAAGAGCCATTCCTTCCACAAACTCCTCAGGCCCCTGGATGGCTCCCTGAAAATTTGTGATAATCTTAAAAGCTGTTCACAATCGGAGTCCTACAATATATTTAAAGATAGAGTGTCATGTAAAAGCACTAAACTTGCTTTTTTTTTTTTTTTTTTTTTTTTTTAAAATACCACATTGATTTTTGCTCTTGTCATTACTTGTATTACAATCCTACCTGATAAGGCTCATAAAAGAAGGCTTCCACTCCCTCCGACAGTCCTCTGATCAGTCCAAAAGGATTTCCAAGTACATCCAGGCCCAGCACCAGCACATACATCTGTTTAATAGCCTGCAATATGCATATATAAAAACTGGTAAGCTGAGTTGTAGCCAGCACTTGACACACTTCTGCAGTTTCTGGGTGACTACAGCTTTGTCATTGTGCATGTGTGTTACCTGCTTGGAATAATGTCTGATGACCTCCCATTGTAGCTGCTGGGTGGTACAAAACTGGAAGGTCAACTCGAAGAAGGCCAGCCTGAAATCAGTGACAGAGTTAATCAAGTAGCAGGGACAACTCCAACAACAAACCACACAAAAATAAATAAATTGATTTTTTTTTTCTCTATTTGGGCCTTCACATGCATTCATACTTAAAGACAACGTCCTGCACATCAGTGAGTGTGGCGCCGATACTCTTCAGCAGCAGGTTGAGGGACTGGACAGGAATGAGCTCCTTATCGCGCTTCTCCTTCAGGCCGTCGTCTCCTCCCGTACTCAGAGAGAAACTCAGGTGCAGCTGCAAATTAAAAAAACATGACTAAGCGTGGCTGTTTCAGGTGTAAACTCACAACAGAAATGTACTATGTAGCTGTGTCTTGTAAATCTATTTTGATGTTGTTCTATTCATGTTTTTTCCCATTTCAACAGTAAATACTTAATTTTTTTCACACATACTGTACAAACCTTGATGGGGGAAATGTGGAAGTACTCATAGAGGCTGATAGGAGAGGTATCAGCAGCAGAGACATGGTTTAGTTCTGTCTTTATATACTCTATGTCCTTCTCAAACAGTTGCACCTAGAGGAATAAGACAAGCACAATTAAACTGGCACAGAAAACACAAGTCAGAATGGATCTCAATGACTCTTCAAGTCAATGAAGATCATACTAATGTATCACAGATTCTGAACAAAACACAGGGTGTGTTAACTGTCTTTGGATATGTGAGTATTTGACCTGTTCTGAGTTCATGATGCTGGCATTCTCAGGTGTGAACAGGTCAAGGATGGCATAGAGGAAGCCCAGATCAAGCTTTAGATCCATCTCCTGAATCAACACCTTGAAGTACCTGAGGTGGACAGACATTTCCATCACCATTTTGGAGCAAAACTGAGAAAAGAGTTAATCTATGAATTGTATTCAAGAATGTGGCTACCATTTAAAGCATTTCTAATACAAATGTTTTTCAGGGCAATGGGATTATAGGGAGTAGATCAGAATCAAAGTATACAATCTATTAGCAGATGTAAAACAGAGCACACATACAGTATACAGTACATCACAACAAACAGTTAAGTGAGAGAAGAATCAAATGAAAAACAATTACTTGATGCGAGAGATATCAGAGTGCCCTGCGGTTCTGGTAACAATGCTGATATCAGTTAGAGGTTTGGGTTCTGTAATAAAAATAAAAATCATATTACAGACTGAAACACTGCATACAAGCAGCACATAACGCTAAATTAAACATGACATACAAAGTGAATTAACAGACCTGAATCCATGGTGATAGATTTTGGCAGTTTTACAGGGTAGAAAACATAGGGGAAGATGGCTCCTGAAAGCTGATTCTGGATCTGTAGGAGGAAAGCAGGTATACTTAAAGTGAATAGAAAAAAGGAACTAAGGACTCAAGATGCATTGATGAACAAAGGCTGAAGAAGGCAATTGGATGACTTGTTGTACTGTAATACTGACATGGATATATTCAATCTTAGAGGATTTTCTTTTTTTTTTTAATATTTGACTTCTTTTCACCTGAATGCGGTGGATTTGGACCCGGTAGGCACTCTGTCGTGGTGAGACACTATACTCCACCTTCACCCCAGGCAGGAAGTGTCTCCTGAGATATCCCTCAGACGGCTGCAGCATCCGCATATCCATGCCATTGGGAGTAAAGGACACCTGGAGGACAATTTCAAACACCACATGATGATGAACACATAGGCCTGCAGATAATGATTATTTTCAACATGTCCACATTATCCACCTGTTACTGCAACTTTTTAAAGTCAATTTTATGAATATATACCCTACATGGGTAACGTGAAATGGACAGATTTCATTTTGTACTATTTTTAAATCAATCACTTGTTACTAGATCAAATCAGGAGAGCTGAATAAACAGTAATTAGTCTCTTACCTGGAAGTTGTTTTCCAGGTCGAGGATGGCGTGGTCTACGGGTCCAGCTTCAGTGTACTCTTTGAAGCGGTTCTCCAGCATCTCAGCTTCTTTAGTAGTCAGAGTCTTCCACCGATTCTTCTTCTTAGGCTTTATTTCCCACACCACATCAGAGCTGTGACAAGAAAAGAGACACCAGTGAGTGTAAAATCATTACATGGAATAGAGCTTCAGGATCAACCAGGAGTGGCCAAACATCATGCAAATACATAATGCATCTTATTGCAGTATTATGTTGTGTAGGGGACTACATGATTTATAGGTTCTGCTGCTACTGTTATTCCACAGTAATATTAAACACAGCACCCTCTTCTGATATATGTGCATCTTCAATTTATCTGACGTTGAGTGTTCATTTTTCAATTTGTAATTTTTTGCTAGACCTGTATATTATAAAATAAAATGTAATTCTGTATTTTTGCCATGGCACGAGCAGAAACTGCTGCTATGGCCCGTTTTTACCGACTGTCATTCACTCACTCACTCATGCTGAGCTGAGCTGAGGGTCGGTGTGTAAGGAGACATAACATTCAGTGGAACAATAACTATGTCAAGGTTGTATAAAATTAAGATCATCCAGCATACAAACATGTAACAAAACACAAATAAGATGATTGATGTAACTTGTCTGGCCAACAATTACATTTTGTATGAGCCAATAATGTCAGAGGCTGGATGTTTTTGGATAATCTCAACTGCATATCAGAAAACAGTATGTTGACTTGTAATACTATTTACAAAACGGACACAATAGCACAACATCACTATCACAACCCATACACATTTGGATAAATTGACTTGGCAGTGAGCCATAGTCATAAAATGAACCTGGCCAGGTTATGTGTGTACACAAGTGTGTGTTGCTTGTTATCTACCTTGTGATCCCAATAAAGGAGATCTCCTGGCCGCTGCTGTTGTTGACCAGAGAGATGCCCACGTTCTGTAGCGACAGGATGATTTCCTGTTCGGCCAGTTGTGCCTTCTCGCTCTCACAGAGCAGCTTGTAGATTCGTTGCTCCTCAGTGAACAGCACGACACGCTGCAGACCTTTGGATCAACAACAAAACCAAACCATAATGATATAACACACCAAAGGCAAAATCTTATTATCCCTTCCCACCTTCAGGATCATCTACAGCATTGTGTCCCTAAAGCTGGTAGGAATTCAGTGATTATTTAATTAATCAAGGATGAACACGAGCAATGTGATCAATACGCCACCTTGTTGTCTATTTGTCCTGTACACTGTATTTCTTTGTATTTTTCTCACGTGTGTTCTTAGTATATGGCAACATGACAAAATAATCTTCACAATTGCCAGTTTATTTTAAGTGAATATAAGACTGTAAAACAAAATTACAGAATGCATTTAGGTGGTCTGGGCATTTCATTTCAAGCTGCTTGTACTTCACCTTCATAAAAGGAGATCACAAACAGTTTTCCGTCATTGTGCATGTCCTCACGCAGGTCCTAAAGATGCAAGAGCAGACAAACACACATACCGTTTAAACAAACATCATAGTGTCTCATCCAACAATTGTGTCCAGCAAAGGTTAAACTGTGCTTACATTTAATATTACATGCAAAAGGCTATTAATCGGGCCTAAAAAAAAGTAAGACAAATGGATGAACTAGACCGACCCTATTTCTACAGATTCTTCACTATAAGTACACATCATCACCAAACATATATGTTTTGACATTTAGTCAGCAATAGTATCCACTGCCACTATAATGTTGGCCTCACCTAAAATATGTAAAACTATATTTCAAAAAAGTAAGGTTCAAGATGTTTTTTGGCACAGACAGACAGACAGACAGACAGACGGACAGACAGACCTCAAAATTAGCATAGCGCCATTGAGGTATATATTAGGAGTGCATTTACTGAATGACCTATTACCATCACACATTTAGCTAACAATGCAGGGTATTTTGTTTGTTTTCTAAAATGTAAATACTTGGGCATAGTAAAAGTATTAAGTGTGATGTCTACAAGGTCTATGTGTAAGGTAACAAATGTATATTGCTTTAACGCTGAAAGCAGACTGATTCCTACGATCTGCTGGAAAGGCAAAGTCAGCAGCAGAATCAAGGTGCCTGTTGAGTAAACTAATACATTGATAAATATTGTATTATTCCTCAACCACAAACATTGTGTCTCAGGTACAGGACAGTACCTTCTCACTCTTTAGCTTCCCACTGTAAGTACCACACTTCCAGCAAAGCTCTCGGGACCCAGTGGGTTCAGTCCAGGTGTAGTGCACAGCTTTCCCAGGCTCCAGCTCCTCCTGCTCCGCCTCCTTCAGAGAGCTGCACGCACAAGAAACCCACCCAGACACACACATGCTGTATATATCAGTAACATTACTTATAACTACTAAAATCAAGGAATAATATTCAACTGATTTGAGATGACAATAAGCAAATAATGCAAGATGACTGTAGAGTAAAACAGAGGACAATATAACCAGCCACCAAGAATATACCGCCATTACAACCATGAAATCCAAAGAACCTGTCCGACAGTATACACAAACAATTTGCATCAACATACAGAAATAGACAGTATATGACAGTACGACGGCCAAACACCTAAAAGTCCCCAATACCTCCACTGTAGAGATAAGGTTTAAACAAGAATGTTACCCTGATTACTGATCTTGATTTGGACAAGACAAAGCAGACATGAGAAAACGAAATAAGCCATAATTTACAGATAGAGATGGAAAATAACAGAATACTAGCAAGCAACATAACTACTGGAAGAAGCAAGAGGTGTGATTCCACTGGCAGAATACCATCCATTCAGCAGCATTCAGAGCCAGTATTTCTACAAGATGATTTAAAACTTGATAAGAGATCAGAGAAACATGGTAATACATGAGTAAATGGGTTTAGATGTCTAACCTGCTCCTTTTACTCTCCCCCAAATGGTCCTTAAACATGAAACATTTCCAGCAAATCAATAAAAAAAAAAAAAAGTACAAGAAATTTCCAAAGTACGATTACCGCACAATAATGTCTTAAACCTACATTTTTTGAGTTGATTCTTAGAAAAAAACCCCTTTGTTCTTTCACAAATATGTGCCTATTCATGTGTAATTACTTCCACCAACTAATCAAAGTATTCTCGTCAGCGTAGAATCTGCCATTCAGAATACATACGAGCGAGTCGCTCGAATGACGGCAGCCATGTAGCACCTCAAAGTTTAAAATACATTAGCCAAAGAGGGACATACCTCCACCATTTGCGCAGTGGCACCGTGACGGATGCCAGGGGAAGACTACTCGCCAGGGAAGGGACAAAGAGTATTAAAATGACAACGCGACAGGCAAAACAACAAGGCCAATTAGAGTGGCTAGAACAGCTGAGTGTAAACGATGGAGATACTAAGAGCTAATTTCGGGTTCGGCCACCGTAGGAGTTGAAACGCGCTTGGAATGGGAAGGGCTAGAAAGTAATATTCAGTTGGTTGTCATACACAATTTCACCACTAGATGGGAGAAATTCTTACACAATGTAGCTTTAAGATATAATTTTTGACAAGGCTGATACGGTATTTATTTCTCATTGGTAAAGGTGAGGAGCAGATTACACCGACAAACCAGAATCAGAGCTGAAGCAGTCATCTTCTACTTATCTTTACCTGCACTCGTGATCTGACCACACTCTGCACTCAAGTGTGATGTTACATTAAAGTGACTGTGACATTAGCCCTATAATGTTACAACAACTCATATTTATGTGCTGCAGCATTTATGTGTTTCTGCCCTCTTGCCTGCCCCATAAATCGTTAAAAAGTATTTGGATCTTACTTGATTTGGAAGTGTTTTCATGCTATACTTAATTCTTCAACCTGGTGTCATCCTCCTCCCTCCCTCATGTTGCATAAGCTAGCCATTATAATAGCTATCTGAAACCATTCATATTTAGCCATTCTCAATTCTCTATTTTTTTCTGAGTTCAGAGTGTGTCAGAAGAGTTCCCCCTTTTTGATAGTTTTCTACCTGTCCTCCTCCACTGAGAAGGAGAGGTTGAGTAGCTCGTCAGCCACCCACGAGGATTCTGCCCGGGCGCTGCAAGACCCACAACACAAAAAGATAAATCGCTAGTATCAGAAAAAAACAAACATTGTTACTTTTAACTAAACCGTTTCAGGCTGCTGCAAGACAAAAAGAGTATCGTCATTCAGCAATTATGCAAAATACATATCAATGAAATGCAAATATGAATGTTGTGCAAAGAATTGTTGGTAGAATTAAAACCTGCTGTTTACAAAGTAATATCAAAAGACAACATAATTCAAATGAAACTTGGAGCACTTTGAAAGCACATTTACAGAAAACACTATGAAAGCTATGAAATATAATGAAATATAGCAGTAGGAAATGTAATGAACTTGTTAATTGAACATAACAGGTTCCAAGCAAACAGAATTTCCTACAAAGGTTTGTTTAAGTCTTGAATTTTGCTAAATCAAAATTAAGTATGTACTTCCAATCCATCCTCACCAAATACTTGCATAAAGTATTTAGTGCTAACACAAAACTGCACGATTATTTATTTTCTTCCAACTGGCCTTCTGTTCCCTCACCTCTGATGGAACTGCAGAGTCTGGTCTTTTGTGCCGTTGATAATGAGGAAAGGGGCTGCGCCGTTGTGATACTCAGAGAATCGGATTGTAGCTGAGTGCTCTGACAAGTTCACATCTACAGTAATCCCACCCACCTGCAGGAAAAAAGAACAGTCTACATACAGTATACTAGTAGTATATAAAGTATAAGGGCTTCTTACATGTTCAGGAAGCCAATTATATCAGAACTAGACATACCTGAACATCAACTATCACAGATCGAAAGTCTTAATACAGTGCATCTTGTAAGAAATTACTTAACATGAAGGGACAACACTTATCTTTGTGTCTACTTACAGAGTTGTCCAGATGCAGCAATAGGCAGTTTTCTGGTCGTGTGAAGTCAATAGTCCGAGGAGGCAATAAGCAACCCTGTACTTTGATTCTTAGCCGCTTTGTGTCATTCTCAGGCCAGAAGGGAATGGCTGACTATATGTGGAATGAAACAAAAAAGTTAACCAACACTGTACCGTAAGAGTTTCATCTGAAAATGTTACACAGTAAATCATTCAGTGTTTGAAAAACCCAACCTGTACATCTATTATAAGTAACGTATCTTCCTAATCCAGACGTTTGTTTTAAAAGTTAAAATAATTTAAATGTTTAACATGTCAAGAATTAATAGTACAAACAATATTACTGTATTTGATATTAGTGAGAGTGAAAACTATAAGATTTGTCCAACTGCCACTGCGTGGTATTCATTTGTTGCTGCCATTATAGTGAATGTGTACAGCATTTAAGTACATTATAATTCACTGGCTGTAAAAACAGCAGCATTCCAAAAAAATACATATGCAAGGAAACACAGATGCAAACAGTGATGGGTTTGGCTCTGACCTGTTCTGGCTTAGCCTCGGTCCAGTTGTCCTGCCCCTCTTCACATATGAAGACGCTGTGCTTGGTTCTGTTGACCAGCATGTAAAACGGCACAAAGGTCACGATGCGGGTCAGACTGAAACTGCTCGCATCAATCTTCACACCAACCTAGGGTCATTCAGATGTCACACAAATATACAGATGACGATTAATATATCAATAACAAAAACCTGCCTTAGTTACATACAAAAGCCATTTAAAATTCCAGTCAATACATCTGGCTTTTTAAATAAAGCATATGTGACAGTATGCCTGAATAAATGTTTGTCTGAATACATCAAACTCTGTGGGAGAATCTTACCAAGTAATCTTTGAATCGGCCTTTACATTTGACATCTCCATGGCTACCAACTGTATCCAGGGAGAAATCGTCAGAGAGTTCACTGTCTGAGATCATAAGACGGACCTGAGGGATAAACATCACATTCAAATACATTAAGAAATTACAGCAAATGGTTATGGATATGGATATTTGGATCATCTTAATGTTCCAGAGTCTAAGCAAAAGAAACATTGACTTTATGTTGGACTCAAAGCTACAGTATTTTTTTAAGGGTTGTCCATGATTAGTTTCTTAGTTTAATAACAACTAGTGCAGTGCAAAACACGGCTGGTTGGAACCAAAACCATTGTACTCAGAAATAACTTACAGAAGGACCTCAAAGCACTTAATATGCAACTTAACTGTCTACTACTGACTTCCTGTGTACTTCTACTTCATAGGAAAACATTGTACTAGACTATTTACCTGATAGAGAACGTTGCAGATTCAGATTCTACTCACAAAAACTCCCAATACGATGCAATATTATTTATTATCCAGCACTGTTGTGCTGATAATGCCTCTCTTACCCTAACTAAACACTTGAAAGCAGAACTTGTACTATGCGGTTACAGGTGGTTTTACCTTATAGCATAGGTAAAGCATCTTGTGAATGTGTGTTTTTTTATAATTTGTTTTTTAAAAAACTCAACCTGCAATACATGTTGAAGCGCGGTTCAATCAGGCTCAGTTTGGCTGCGGCTCATCTGGAGATTCGGCATGTCCCCTTTTTTTTCCGTGTAGCAGTCACATATCGTGGTTGTTTTAGGCGATGTGGCCCGGGCGGGGGAAGCGGGGGAAGCAGGGAACGCGGCTCAGCAGCACGCAGAACGGCCATAGAAATGCGTGCAACCACCAGCATCAAAACAATGTGCTGGAGAGTCCGGGCGTTCATCTACCAAGCGTTTGTGTACGATTATTTTATCATTTTCATGTAGGTAGACTGCAATCAGTTTTTGGCGGATGGCCACTTTTCGGCCAGTGAACCACAAACAATGTGCCTTCTAGGGATGTAGCAAATCCCCAGCCCCGCTGCTGTACTGCAAATGTGGGAGACACACACACTCACAGAGATTCTTTGATTTATAGTTAGATGATAGGATTTATTTAACTAATTCATTTCACACTTCAGCATCAAGCTCTCACCATAAAGCTGCATAATACAAATCATTTCAGTTTTTTCCGAGATATCAAACTGAAAACATTAAATAAACTTTGTTCTTTCAACTAACTCTTTCTAGCTCTTACCTTATTGTTTTTCAGGAAGTAACGAGGCTTGAAGGAGAAGAGCAGGGGCATGTCGTAGTCCAGGGGGTGTTTTCGGTGGATATCATCAGCCTTGTACTGCAGCAACCTGCCCGTCTTGTTCAACATCCAATATGGTGAGTGGATAGCAACCACCATTTGTCCCAGGTCATATTTGACATGCACTGCTATATCCAACTCAGCCCTCTTACTCTCTGTCCCTTCACCATTGTTTTCGTCATTCTCTCGTAGAGACTGGAACACTATGAAGGTGATCTCTTCCTGGTCACTGTGGAGACTGTATGACAGGATAATTTGTTTATTCTTATGAGAAATGTTATTGCAGCAAGTGATTTTAGATTTGCCCTTTATATAATGAGGATGACGATTAATATATATATATATATATGACTTCAAGAACACAATAACAATGGGAAATTAAAACATCAACAATGAATGAAACTGAAGTCAAACCTGTACTTAGAAGACCAGTTCTGATCCAAGTAGTTCAGTAGGCAGAGATTGAGACTTGATTGGTTGATGACTGCAGTGTGAAGCTGAGCAGAGTGGCCTGGGTTCAGAGTGGCCTCAGGGGCAGAAACTCCACTGTCCTGTTGAGTAGCAGGCAGAGAGGGACATTGAGTTCAGCTGTGATTCTTAAGTATCAGATTTTATGTTTTTGGCCAAAAAAGCACAACATTAAATCTGATAACATTTTGTAAAAAACAGAACAAAGCAATTCCCTCACTCAATTTAAAGCTTGTACCACATGATGGTATGGTGAGAAATCCAAGAAGAGTTATATTTACTGTACTTAATATTAATCATGTGAAATCATGCGCACCCTTTGTATTACAGGGACCATGACGGTGAATTTGCATGTCTTCCCTTCAAATAGTGTACACATACTGACAATTTTCTTAAGCATAGCATATTTTATATATTTTTTAGGTATCTATCTTCCAGGCAGCAATACAGTTACAAGCAGAGACTTAAGGCTTAAACATCGGTGATCTGACATATATCTTATAGAAAGCAACACATTCACAAGCTGTGGTGTTAAAAATATAACCCAAAACATAAACAATAAGCTAACATGGATGCTGTCCTGTCAATATGACACATCATACCTTTAGTTTGTAAGAGATGGGGTAAGGCAGCAGGTTGCGTAGCAGCATGGAAGGCCACAGGTGAAGCACAAAGGGCACATCAAAGTTCTCCCCAACAACACCCGTATGTTTGAATGTCACAGCATCTTTTAATGGCACCATGTTGACCATCAGCACACCACCCTGATCTCCACGGCGATGGCAGGTCTGCTTGAGGCATGTCTCAGGCTGCTGGTTGCTGACGTCTTCGTAGCTGAAACCCTCTGAGCACTCAAACTGCTCACCCTGGTCGTCAGCGTCATCCTCTGTTATCGGCTGTAGGCTCAGCTCAGACCTAAAGGGGGGGGGGCAGCAGAGAGCAGATGTGGATAAAGTAGTATGTACCCCTTTATACTCCTTTCTCACTGAGGGATGACCCAGGGTTGACTTTGTGTTTGAAAGGGTTAACCCACGTTGATCGACTTGGCTTCACACCCAGGGCGGGACAAATTATGTAATTTGTTTGATAAAGGAGGGGGGGGGTCACAGACTGCGCACACTTTAAAAAACCAACAACAACATACTGTGCTTTACACTGGGTTTTCACAGGCAGATTCAATAAGAGCAGAGTTCAATTCATTCCCTATGAGAACAGCGGTATGAGCGAAGACCGCTGACAGCGGCGAAAGTGCCCGGACGTCCACTGCTCTGCCCAAGTCAACTTTGGAGAACGGTAGCGGAGTTGCAGTTCGAAAAAAAACTGCCTGTGAAACCCAGCGTTAGAACATAAACGTATGAAAATAGGTTTTATTCAATTATTTCATTCACAGCACACCTGCTGTCTCTCTTTCTTGTCCGAGACACAAGTCTGCAGCCGGTGGCAATTCAGTGCGGCCGCTGGCTCGCGCAAATCTCTTTTCTCTCTCTCGCTGTCTTTTTTTAATTTATTTTTTTAAATGAATCGGGAAGCCGACAGCTAAGCCTATCTTTACTTTTAATATTATTAAACAAAGACAAATGCTCTCCCTTCCTCCAAAAATGGTCCTAAATCGATAGAGTTCCTTGTTTACTGATGAACCTGCAATGAATGAAATGAAGAGGAGGAAAATGAAACTACAGGATCGTCAGTCTCAACAAAATTTATGTTTTGAGTGTTTGTTGGTTACTCATTTGTTCTTTAGAACGTAATCAAAAGCGTACTGTACAATAAGTAATTCAAGTACAAAACATCAGTTCTGGTGGTGTACAGCTGGACTGGAGTATGTGACATTAGCTGTTCACTGAATATGATCTTTACAGCCCCTGCCCATTTCTAGTGCGTAAGGTAATTTGTATACTCAGGTTGCATCTAAATTATCATAACCAGGGATAAACATGTGTTGACTGGTTTGGTTTGAATTGACAAAAAAGGGCTGAACATGGGTCAGATAACCCTGGTAGGACCCTGGTTATTGGTGTGAAAGAGGTATCAATGAAAGTGAGATTAAGAGAGACAGAGGAAAAGGGAGACAAAAAAGAGACAGTATGAAAATGTAAGTGTAGATGTGCAGGCGTGTTAATGTGTTTGCCCTCACCTATAAGAGTCCAGAGGCACACAGAATTCTTCAGTAGGGAGAGCTGTACCCAGACATGTTGATCCTTCAAACACTTTGAATGGGATTGAGAAATGATTGATGATCTGCATAAAAAGGAGAGAGACAATCAAGATCAATCAAGATTAGTTTTTTTTTTTTTTTTTGTATTCCAGTTTGATCTCTAGTCCTATTCTATTTCAATACATAAAGTTCTACCTGTGCTGGGACAGCATTTTCATTTATATTGAAAATATTTAAAACATTATGAGTGATTGTGGTGTAATCTGCAAGGAACTTAATATGCCATTATAAAATGAAGTTTGCAAAAGATCCAGTAGAAGATCAATGTTTCTTGAAGGTAAGGTGTAATTTATATTATCATAACACACCATGACATCTTTTTCACAGATAAGATAAACATATGTTTAAAAATGAGTAAACATGTCTAAAATAATCAGTGTAGTACCTGGAAAGGAGAGCGGATCTTGATGTACTTGCTGCCCTCCACAGAGTAAATCTGACAGACCAAGAAACGAGTGACTCCTGAGTCTTTGTGCATTACACTGTACATTCCCCTGCCCACCTTGATCAGGGGGATCACACTGGCTGAGGTGTGGCCCATGGGAGCTGGAGGGGGCAGAAGAAATAAGAGAAGTTTGTATGCGTTTGGCTAAGTATTTTATTTTGACATTTGTCACATTAGTTTGATGAACAAAAACAACAGGAAATACAGGGGAGGGAATGGATGACAACATTCATATTATATATATATATATATATATATATATATATATATATATATATATAGTGAGGAAAATAAGTATTTGAACACCCTGCTATTTTGCAAGTTCTCCCACTTAGAAATCATGGAGGGGTCTGAAATTGTCATCGTAGGTGCATGTCCACTGTGAGAGACATAATCCAGAAAAAAATCCAGAAATCACAATATATGATTTTTTAACTATTTATTTGTATGATACAGCTGGAAATAAGTATTTGAACACCTGTCTATCAGCTAGAATTCTGACCCTCAAAGACCTGTTAGTCTGCCTTTAAAATGTCCACCTCCACTCCATTTATTATCCTAAATTAGATGCCCTGTTTGAGGTCGTTCGCTGCATAAAGACACCTGTCCACCCCATACAATCAGTAAGAATCCAACTACTAACATGGCCAAGACCAAAGAGCTGTCCAAAGACACTAGAGACAAAATTGTACACCTCCACAAGGCTGGAAAAGGCTACGGGGAAATTGCCAAGCAGCTTGGTGAAAAAAGGTCCACTGTTGGAGCAATCATTAGAAAATGGAAGAAGCTAAACATGACTGTCAATCTCCCTCGGACTGGGGCTCCATGCAAGATCTCACCTCGTGGGGTCTCAATGATCCTAAGAAAGGTGAGAAATCAGCCCAGAACTACACGGGAGGAGCTGGTCAATGACCTGAAAAGAGCTGGGACCACCGTTTCCAAGGTTACTGTTGGTAATACACTAAGACGTCATGGTTTGAAATCATGCATGGCACGGAAGGTTCCCCTGCTTAAACCAGCACATGTCAAGGCCCGTCTTAAGTTTGCCAATGACCATTTGGATGATCCAGAGGAGTCATGGGAGAAAGTCATGTGGTCAGATGAGACCAAAATAGAACTTTTTGGTCATAATTCCACTAACCGTGTTTGGAGGAAGAAGAATGATGAGTACCATCCCAAGAACACCATCCCTACTGTGAAGCATGGGGGTGTAGCATCATGCTTTGGGGGTGTTTTTCTGCACATGGGACAGGGCGACTGCACTGTATTAAGGAGAGAATGACCGGGGCCATGTATTGCGAGATTTTGGGGAACAACCTCCTTCCCTCAGTTAGAGCATTGAAGATGGGTCGAGGCTGGGTCTTCCAACATGACAATGACCCGAAGCACACAGCCAGGATAACCAAGGAGTGGCTCTGTAAGAAGCATATCAAGGTTCTGGCGTGGCCTAACCAGTCTCCAGACCTAAACCCAATAGAGAATCTTTGGAGGGAGCTCAAACTCCGTGTTTCTCAGCGACAGCCCAGAAACCTGACTGATCTAGAGAAGATCTGTGTGGAGGAGTGGGCCAAAATCCCTCCTGCAGTGTGTGCAAACCTGGTGAAAAACTACAGGAAATGTTTGACCTCTGTAATTGCAAACAAAGGCTACTGTACCAAATATTAACATTGATTTTCTCAGGTGTTCAAATACTTATTTGCAGCTGTATCATACAAATAAATAGTTAAAAAATCATACATTGTGATTTCTGGATTTTTTTTTTTAGATTATGTCTCTCACAGTGGACATGCACCTACGATGACAATTTCAGACCCCTCCATGATTTCTAAGTGGGAGAACTTGCAAAATAGCAGGGTGTTCAAAATAATATATATATATATATATATATATATATATATATATAGATAATTACCTTTTTTTTCAAATATTAAAAGCATACATCAATTAGGTCATCATTTAAGAAATGAAATATCCTTTTATCATTTACATGTTGTGCTTTACCTTAATTGGAAGGCAAGTTGACTGCATGTGCATACACAGTATAATTGTGTACACAGGTTCATTTAACTTACTAGGCTGTATGTAGTAGTCCTTTTCACTCAAGGAGATCATGGCTGAGAACTGGTCGGAGTCAGTTGTGGTGGAATAGTTCATCTCCAGGGTTTCCCCATGCTGCAGCTTCACCATGCCGTTGGTGCTCTGCTGGCCGATTGGACAAAACATTGCACTGTGGTGGACGGACACTGGCAGACCCAGGCGGTTTTTTACTACAAACGGAGCTTCATCCTTTTGGAAGGAGTCAGCTGTCTGTTTTGCAGCCTCTGCAAATGCCTGGGGAAAGGCAAGAACAGGAACACTATAGATAGCTGCCTATCCTTAAGACTTCCTAATAAAATCAGTACAGCCCTTCTCTTACCGTGCCCAGGTTACTCAGCATGGCCAGACCACACTTGGAGAGGGTGATGTTGAGCTGGTCTTCACTGCTGATGACGATGGCCGTCTTATAGTCTGGGACATTGCAATCCACTTCATCTGACAAACCTGTGTACTTCACTGGCTTCTTCTTCATCTGGTTATAGGATAGTGAAACATTAAAAACACTGTGTGCATGTACATACACCGGGCATAGTGTGTGTGTGTGTGTGTGTGTGTGTGTGTGTGTGTGTGTGTGTGTGTGTGTGTGTGTGTGTGTGTGTGTGTGTGTGTGTGTGTGTGTGTGTGTGTGTGTGTGTGTGTGATGTATATCAGTACCTTCAGTTTCAGTCTCCATGATTTGAAACCATCTCTTGTCTCATCTTCTAAGGGCTCCAGCAGCGGTTCCCACACTCCCATCACCTCATTGTAATAGTGAACCTAAAGATAAAACACAAAACAAAACACAAGAACACTTCAGTAACCTTTACAGCCATGAGTTCTGACTATAACAACCTGGAATGTTTGAAATATTGTGGTAGATTACCATCAATAGGTTTATGGAAAGTATAAGTTAAATGGACCAAACAATATCAAAAACACAGAAAACAACTGCAAGAGTCAAACATTATTTTAGGGCTTTTTTTTTACAGTGAAATGTTAATGTTAGAATTAGGATAAGGTCCTAGGATAAAGTTTAGGAAATAGACAGCATGTGTGTGTGTGTGTGTGTGTGTGTGTTACCTCCAGGTTGAGCTCGCTGTGTAAGTTAATGAGTGTGGACCAGTTTGTGACATCTCCCTGGAAGGAGGACTTGGCCAGAAGCATGGGGATAGTGTGGTGTCCCACTCCAGCCTCCAGAGTCAGACAGATCGATTTGATGGTCACCTGCAGAGATGGATAGCCAATGAAATGACACAACCTCTTCTTATGCATCAAACTGGAATGCCTTTTATCTGTATAGAATAAAATACCATTGCAAAATAGATCAACGGTTTGTGCTATAAATGTGACCAAATTAATAAATACAAACTGCAAAAAAAAGTCCTAACTGACTATATAGCATACAATCCACGACACAGGATTATCATTTGAGTCACAACGCAGCCAAATACCTGTAATGACTCTCCCTGTGGTATCAGTGGAGCCAGTGACGCTGTATCTTCATCCCCCTCCTCTTCTAGGAACCAGAGTTTGAGCTCCTTCCAGGGCCGCTTCTGCCACAGGTCCACAGGAACAGGACTATCCAGCTCCTCAGGGGTCTCCGCTGTGGGAGTCAGTGCAGACTGGATGGTCATCACTGTTTTGATGATGATCGGAGATACCTGGGCAGAGAGTCAGATAGCAGATATATACAACTGTTTTATACCAATTTCATAGTTCAAAGCTAAATTTTAATGTTTCTAATCTTACAAATGGTGAACTTTTTTTGCTTCAACAGTTGCTTTCACTTGATGCCACAATTTCCATCGACGGAGGCTGATACAAACCTACTGTATATGAGTTAAGATGATATGTGTTGCCTAGCTCTGACAATTATTAGAAAACATGCCACCCTGAAAAGCTCTATGCTTCTTATAAACCAACACTGACCTGTGAGAAAACTACTACATGATAGAGACACTTGAAGAGTGTCATGATCATCATTTTCTGTATATGTAAGATAGTGTAACCAGACTGTAACCAACTGGCTGACTGTATGTCTCTTTTAATGAAATGGATGCATATTAGGCAGTTAGTTAAAAAAGAGACAAGTTAGATCTCCCATTAAGGATGGTACTACAAGACACTACGGTCTTTTCAAGATGTATAAAAAAAAAAAAGAAAAAAAGAAACAACTTATTTGCTAACAAGGCATTTATTATCCTCCAAGTCTACATAGAACAACTTAATTCTTTCACTGATTTCATTCCTGGATTCAGAATGTGTAATGATAATAATATAATAACTACCTTCAATGTGAGAGCATTGATGGAGACCTCCATAGCCTGGGGGGAGGTTGTGGACTGAGTACTCCGGAAGAACACCTGACACGGCTGCAGAACTGTAGTTAGATTGTTTCTCCTCTTCTCTTTCAAGAAGGGACACGCCATCACCTAAAGAACAACCATAACAAAAAACACTTTTATATATTGGTTACTTTTGTATGAAAGATAACTTTTTAAATCTTTTGATAATCAGATTTTGCAGGGTTACATTGCAATGACAATACAAACCTTCAGGTCCTTGATAACAGCAGTCATCAATGATCCCTCTGCATCACTTTTCATCACTAGTTCACACTCTGTGGTCATCACCAGGGCCGGGGCGTCAGCACGTGTCAGGTCAGCCACAAAAACAATCTCCGGGTTACGCACCTGAACATTCATCTCTGTCTTTGACACCACGGCTGGAGCTACAGCTGACAGCAGCAGAGAGCATCAGAGGAAAATATCAGGTCAGGTCGTAAGGCCATAGGGTACAAATTAGGTCAGATGAATTAAATTCTTCTTTAACTCTACTTACAGTTATAACGCACAATTTATGACCCATTATGTTACCACAGAAACACAAAAAAGATCCAAAAAAATAAATTCTTCCACATGCTCTCCACTTGATTGTGTCTGATTAAAAGAACTTGCATATAGTTTTATTTTGCAGAATCAAAAATCACTTTCAACTAAATCAAAACTGATATGGTTAACTCACTAGACTCTTTAGATGTGACAGAGGAGTTAATATTCTTTTTCTCTCCCGCTCCAGTACTGATCTTGGGTTGTGGCACTTGAGCAAAACCCTGCTGGGTGGCCTTGAGAAAGACATCTGCCACCGTGAGAAGGAACTCCATGCTGGCACACAGGTAAACATCCTGCACCACTGTGTCCAAAGTGGTTCCATCACGGCCCTGACGGTAGTTCACCTCCACCATCATGTTCTGTTCTGCACCAGGACGCATTGCAATCATCCTGGAGAAGATATACAAAACGTTTTTTGCCCCTTATTATATTTTTAGACACAGGAATTTGATGTTACAGGCTGGGACAGCTCATTCTATGTTTTTTAAGAATCTACCTTTACCAGTTTTCTACATGTCAGTAAGATCACACTCACACTGTTTGCAAACGCTACAAAAGCACAAACTGAGGACAGACAACGAAAATATCTTATCAATCAGATATATTGTAATCTATGCTAGCAATATGCATAATGTTGGTAGAATTTTAACAAAAAATTTGATCGGCAAGACATATCTGTCTGGATGTGCATAGAACATGTACGTCTCAATGTGTGTAAAAGTGTTAAGTGAGGTGTGTATCTATACTGCTAAATATGTGCATGTGTCTGTGTGTGTCCGCAGTACCTCGGGGTGACCATCTTGATTCTGGGTCTCTTGTCATCTAGAAGGCAGGCAGCCAGTCGGACTGAGGCCTTCATGGAGCTGTCGGAGAACATGTGGATGGAGGTGGAGATGGTGCCCAGAGTAAACTCTGCCAACTTTAGCTGCTCATCATGTGAATCCAACAGCTGTATCTAGATAATGACATATACAGTGTGTAAGACTTTTGTAAAATGATGGACAAGCCTAATTTTACATATGACTTGAGTGTAGCCTAGTGTGTGTGTGTGTGTGTGTGTGTGTGTGTGTGTGTGTGTATTACCTCATTCCCATTAGGGCTATACAAGACCAGTGTCATTGAGTCAAACTTGAAGTCAACTTTGAGTGTGCTCTTCAGCTTGCTGCTTTTCTGGGGCTCCACAACAGCAGCTGTCACTACTGTGTTACCTACAAAGTTACACAGCACAAACCATATCTTAAAAAAGGTTCATTAGATTTTGGTTACAATTGTTTAAAATATTTCCATTTGAAGAAAATGTATTTTTAGATTTTGTAAGCTTTCTAGGAGTATCATAGTTCTGGAAACTGTAGATTACTCACTCTTAACCTTTCAAACTCTGAGCTATAAAATTCCATTTTTCATTTTGTGAAAAGGCACCAACATACTCATCTGCACATTAAGGTTTAATGTCTTATATCTAATTTTAGAACCACTATACACACATGAACACAAACAAGCATAATCAAAGTGCCTTACTGCTGGCTGGTCCAGTGGTTCCAGAGCTCTGGGACTCTTTGTTGGATACAGAGTCAGAGAACTGATTAGTGGTGATTGGAGAGGCTGGAGGTGGAACAGCATCAGACTTCTCAGACAGATTCTCACTCAGAGTCCTCAAGACCACCGTCATGTCGTCCTGGCTGAAGATCAGCTGTTGGGAACAGACACAGGATTTGATTATAACGGTTTTTGATTTAGATTTTTACCATAAGCCTCTACCTTAAAGGGGTGATAGAATGCAAAACTGAGTTTACCTTGTCATAAATGAATAACGACAGTTCGGTGGGTAAAATAGGCATACACAGAACCTCAAAGTCCCATTGACACCCCTTTCCTATGCAAATCTCACAATTTGAAACTGCTGCTGAAAACGGGCGAATCTCAACAAAGCTAAAAGTTGACGTCAACTCGGTGGCTGTACCTTATTTGGCTCTAGTCTGTACCTTTGTCATGCCCCAAAATGTACATACATTTTCTGAATACAGGTCGCGCAGATCTCAGAAACTTCATATGTTGTTCGTCTGCTATTTCATTACTAAATTCACTTCTGAGACTTTTTTTATGCGAGAAATCAACAATGTAGAGCTCAAATATGGGCCGTTTTTTTTTTTTTTTTTAATTCTCTCTTTATTTGAAAAAGCAAAACAATACAAGTACAGTTGCATACAACAACAACAACATCACTTCTTTTGCTTTTCCCATTTTTTTGAGTATACAGAACAAAGCTGAACTAGGGGGCTTACAGACTATCTTAGTGACAGACTCATTATATACACAACAAATATACGCAAAGAAGATGAAAGCTGGGGATAACTTGACACTTTGGTGGATAGGTTTGTGCTCTAGAAATAAGTAACCTTAAAGGCTGAGTTAAATAAAGGGATTATGTTATCCTTCAATACAGATGCAGTTATATGAAGTCCTGTCGGACAGGTTTTACATACTCCGTCCATTTAGTCCAGATCCGATAGAACTTTTCTGTTTGCACTTTAAGAGAAAATGACAGTTTTTCCATAATGTATATCCCATAAATAATATCAATCCATTCCTCGATGGTGGGTGGTTCTGCCCTTAACCATTTTTTTGCTATTGTTTTTTTGCTTGCTGTCAGTAGTATACAAAGTAATTTTTTGTCATTAGTTTTCCAATTGCCAAAATCTATATCAGCCAGATATACCGTTTCCCACTAAAAAAGGGATCTTGGTGCCAAATATATTGTTTATATGTGTATGTATCTCTTTCCAGTAGGTGTGTATGACCTTACAATTCCAGAAAATGTGGAAGTGGTTGGCTTCTGTTGAGCCACAGGATCTCCAACAGGTGTCCCCTAAACCCTGATGTCGTTTTTGTGTTGGCGTGACAAAATATCTCACAACATTCTTCCAACCAAACTCTCGCCACGTATTTGACTCTGTTGAGATCCACTGTAGTTAAATATGGGCCGTTTTACTAAAATTGATGGCTAATTGCAAATTTGGTCCGACTATGTTGGAGTTCAGAAGCTCCACAGTCTGACGTGCCGGGTTCGCTGGCATGCCGTCGGTCTGTCCATCTTCACAGACCCCGCTGTGAGCTGGCTGGAGCTCTATCAGGAGACTCGCGGACAAGAGGCGTTTAGTTCCCTGATCGTTTGTTTAAATAACTCAACACACATATCCATTATAAGATTAACTGGAACCTGTGGTTTTTCGAAGTTATAATGCTCCACAAGAGATTGCGGGCGTAAGCTCGCTGACCGGGCTGACACTCACACACACTGGCCAGGGAGCAGGCAGAGGGGAGGGAGAGCAGTAAGAGGGAGACATGGAGACGGTGTGTACAGAGGGGAGGGGCTGTGTGTGTGTGTGTGTGTGTGTGTGTGTGTGTGTGTGTGTGTGTGTGTGTGTGTGTGTGCTTCGCTCGTTGGAAACCAACCAATCAGCACGCAGCTCATCTAAATATTCATGAGCATACCATATAAGGGAGAAAACCTCTCTTTTCATTCTAGGCTATTTCACAGGGTTGCATTAGGGCAAATAGAACAGCACCCGGGCCATTTTCAGCCCAACCAATGTTTCATACCCTATTAGGAGACCTTAAGGAACAGTGTGAAATACCCTATATAATCATTCTATCACCCCTTTAACTGTAGGTCTATTTAATTATTAATCCAATAGGAGTCATTTAACAAACTACAAACAAAACAAAAAAGAGATGGAATCACATAATATGTCCAGATACAAATAAACATAGTCTATACAAATTTATTTTAAATTATTCTTATGTTACCATACAGCATTACTTACACTCATGGGCTTAAGATGAGCAGTGATCTCTATGTCAGGTATGCTGTGGTACCAGTTGGATGAAAGATTTCTCTTGATTTCCAAGTCCAGGCTGACCGGCATCAACAGCTGGGTCTCTCCATGAAAACCTTCATCTTTGTATGTGGTTCTGGAAACAGCAACAACACACAAGTAACGAGAGAAGTTATCCAGAGAATATGCGATTATTGTGATTCTATAAATCACATTTTTTACTGCTCTGCAAATAATCATACTTTTCGCAAGTAAACATTTAATCCTAAATACGGCTGGTGTCTGACCTGTACATCTTGAGGTCAGTCAGTTTCACAGTCATTACATCCACAACAGGCGGGATCTTAGCATCACTTTTAAAGGGCTGCTTGGAAAATTGGTTCTTGACAGACAGCAGACCAAGGTCAGCTACAATGACATTGGAGGAAGAGGAGGACTGGGGTAGGAAGATGACAGGTGCATTGAAGTGGACGTTCAGAGCGATTCGAGTGCTCCGCTCGGCCAGCTCCTTCACACCTGACGCTGCCTTTTCTGCAGCATGGACTGTCACCTCAGCCAGGGCCTCTTTAGCCTCCTGGAAGTTATTGATAAATGCCTGGGGGAAGAAAGAATGGAAAACAACTAAATGTAGGAGAGAAATTAAAAGGAGTTGGGCTTGGAATGCAGAAGAAAATTAGGTACAATGAAAAATGTTATGTTAAAAGTATATCATGAGAAAAGAACAGTTTTAAGTAAGTTAGTAAGTACTTCATACCATTTTTAATTATTACCTTATAAAAGATACATATAAATGAAATGCTAATCTTGCCTAATAGGACTGACACATGTGGGGCTCTGCCATCATTATCCCTCAGATGAACTGAATGGGACAAGACTAACTGTGAGAAGTCTTGGATTGTGACAAGGATATGTGATTCTCACCAGTATGGAGGAGACAAACTTGTTGAGGAAGATGACCTGGATGCATCCCACAGTCAGTGTGACAGAAGTGTCAACTTGGGACATGTCCAGATAGGCGTCTCCTTCTGTTGCGTCTGTATAGTTTATCATGCGGAAGGCAAACACTTCCTTATCTGCTATTGACACAGCCTAAGAAATGAATGAGAGACAAGAAGAATTAAAGAGCTATAACACACATCTGAATAATCAGTCAGCTACTACTCTTATCCAGAGCAACTTATGCTTACTAGTCAACACTTATGAAGGCAGAAACACAAGTACTGGTAGTTAAAAACTGAGGTAGAGACAAAGTATGAATATAGCCTTAAAGACATAGAATCTGATTATTATAGAACAAAGAGACAAGTTAAGGGTACATTAAGCGCATTGCTACAAGATAGATTAGCATAGAGTCAAAGAAGACCACTTGCTGATTGTACCTTCTTGTAAAATGCATCTTTGTCGCAGTCTAGGATCACAATGTTCTTCAGGTGGGCCTGAACCTCCATCTCCTTTTTCCTCATCAGAACCTCAGAAACCAGACCTGGACGGTTGAGAAAGTGAGACGGTGAGAAAGCATTTCTTTGCATTTCCCAGCTAATGGCTTATTTGCATGCAATGCATAGAGGACCAAATCAGAAAGGTTGAATCATAAGAAAAATTAAGAACTTTAGGTGGCAACAGGTTTGTTGCTGGGGCTACCAGTGGGACACAGTGGACACGCAACACCATTTAGGATTGATGAAACACTGACAACACAAGCAATAGCCACAAAAATGCAATGGAGAGGGACTGAATTTACATCTTCTGGGTCATAGAGCAAGAGATGTCACAACCTCTCCATACCTTCGATCCTAATCTCAGAGATGCTGGCTTTCTGTCCTCGAATGAAAACCTTCAGACAGCGGAGATCAGCTCTAATATGTAGATTCACCACATCTGCAAACTTTGATCTCTTTGTACCTGTGAGGAAAAAGGTGATGAGAAAGAAAAGGTGAGTAATAAAAGACATACAGTGAAGACGACCACAGGAGAATGATGGCTTTGGAATGTGAAATTGAGTGAAACTCTTAAAAAGGGGTTTATTAGAACCAGTTACTTTTTTTCCTGGTTACAGTAGCTTCCTCCTTCTTCTCTCCCTCCCTCTCTGCCTCGTCCTCCTCAGGAATGGTGGGGAGCTCCTCCTGCCCTCCCTCCTTCTTAGTGGATGGAGGAAGGAGGTTGTTGAGGAAGTTCATGGTGTTGAGCAGAGCCTCTGTATGGAGATGGACATCCAGTGATGAGAAGGTCACCTGATGGGAATGCAATGTCAAAATATTAGTGGAGAAGAACAATAAAATGGCATGTCTGCATATTTTGTTCTTCTACTTACTTGATTTTATACTGTCAAGAACATAAAGATAAGTTTGATTTTAAATATGTACTTTGCATCATCTTAAAGTATTGAATAAGCTGCATTAGCATGCTATAGATGTATTCCAAAACAGCAGAAATAACAACATAGAAGCGGCAAGGGGTAAGCTTAGACAATACAAGATATTACACACCATCTAGACTGTATATATATGAAACTGTGAATGATGACTTATGTTGGAAATGTAAAAGTGAAATTGGAACTTTCTTTCAGTGTATTTGGGAATGTGCTTTGGTCGAACCCCTCTGAACTCAGATTTTAAATACGTTAAGCAATTGGTTTGGCTGAGAAATCCCTTAAAGTCCAAAGTTATGTTTACTGGGGGATACATCTCAAAAACCAAACATATCCAAGTGTTAGTTCTCTGTAATTTCCGTGGGTACATTAACGGCCTGTTGAATTATTCTGAGACACTGGAAGACATCCAAAGCCACACAGGTGAAAGAATGGGTCAGTGCAATGACTGAAACTGCATGTTATGAATGTATGCTGAGCAGGTGCAGGTGCTAAGTGATAACTGGGGGGGAGGGGGGGGGACCTTTTGGGACAGGTTCTGGGATTACACAAAGGTGGACAATAAATCTGACTAAGATATTGTTTTTTTCTAAAGTGGGATCCTGTAAAACTGTACGGTAATACTTACGTAACATCTTTATATTATTTTTTTATTATTATTATACACTCACTTCCATCTATATATGCTGCTATATCTGTTTATGTTCACTGGAATATAAAGTTGGAGTCTGCCTCCATGACAATTGTATTCTACATGCTTCTGTATCCTGAAACAAAGTATGTACAGTATGTGTCCATCTACAGCATCTACATGTTAATTACTAGTAAATTGACATTTCCCTCACCTTGATGAGCTGCTCTGTATTGTTGTGTTGAGACTTGAACTCAGGACCATTCTTATCAGCCTAGAAAAGACATACAATCCTCAGTGAGAAAGCCATATACCTCCATTTGGAAAATAATCATTCAGGGTACTGACAATTTGTTGAACTACTGTAAAGAAATGGATCTGAAAGTGGTATGTTTTAACCTATATCACACGTACTTTAATATAGTCCAGGGTGAGCAGATCAACCTCTGTGTTGTCTAGAGTAGTGATCAGCTGAACCTGCTTCGCTTCAGAATCTACACAAGGAGGAAACACATTTAAAAAAAACTGCAGCCAAGACTCGCCTGACTTTTATTCACAAATGCTTATTAGAATGTTTTTAATCACAAAATGTTAGCCAAAATTAAATTATGAAGAATGTCTCCTGAACTGTCTTAGGTAACATACAGTCCTGCAAGCATCTACTGACCCACGTATTCAGGGCACTTGAGGCAGATCTCTCGTAGGTAGGTGTTAGACGTCATGTCAAAGGTGCATAGTTTCAGTTCAGTGCCCAGACCCTCTATGTCCAAGTGGAGCACTGTGACCTCCTGATCCCCAGACAGACGACACAACTGAACAGAAAACTAGATGAACAAAGAGTGCATAGAGGAAGAGAACATGTAGAGGGACAAAGAAAAAACAGATTAGAATAATGGCAAAAGACAATTAGAGAATTAAAACGGCGTCACAGACTATGTTTGCCACCTAGTTCAACAAGACCTCTTTGTACCTCACTGATTTCAAACTTCATGATGAGGTCAGTCATGTTCTTCTGAGCTTCTGAACTTTTTATTTTGTTTGCATAGCGCAGCGGCATGGGATTATCTGGAAAGAATGGCCGATCACCGACAGGAGAACTGGGAGCATCGTAGAACAAATCTTCCTCTGACCCTGAGGGGTGACAAAACCAAAAACAAACACAAGCACCCATCTGTTATACTGTAGGTACACATACACGGTGTTACAAGGTATGTAGTGCGATAACTATGCATGTACGGCTGTGTGAGGGGTGCAGAGCAAGGAGGATATGGCTATAGAATGTGCAGCGGGTCTTACCCAATGAGGTGATGCTGATGGTCTCACATGACTCGAACATGAGAGAGGAGCGCTGGTCAGCTAAGTTCAGAGGTTTTCTGGGAGTGAGCTGTGGGGTGAACGACTTTGGCTGAAGAGAAAATAACACCAAAACATTAGCCATACCAGAAAAAAACATTAACACACTGAATTGATTAAAATCTGTTATTATTAAAGTACACTGTATTCAATATATCAACTGATACCCATATTGTTTTATTTCTCCATTCTCCCATTTCTACTGAGAACATCAACACTAAACTGCAGTAAACTGTAGAAGAAAAAAAAAAATCTTCCTATAATTTGTTTTATTTCCTCTAGGTAATTTATCTGATCCACACACAATGTGAAAAGGTCCATCTAGGCACCATCCTCCTGTTCTTACCTTTGGTGTGGAGGATGAAGCAGTGCCGTGTGCAGCAGGTTTGGTTTCAGGCAGTGGGATACTTTCTACCAGCTCCAGAACATTTCGAAATTTAACATCAGAAATACGAAGAGACAGCCGAGGGAGCTCTCCAGACATTTTATACCTGGAACACATGCAAACATGGAAACAAAGATACACACGCAAACGTATGACCTTTAACTTTAGTGTGCCTAGCATCTTCAATCTTTACAGCATGGGAAACAAAATAGGTGTGTGTATGGAAATAAAACTACTAAACTTACTTTGCCATGCGGGAGTCTTTGATGACCATCGCCCTGGAGAAAACCACTTTTAGATCCACTGGCTCTAGAATGTGGAGCGGTGACTGTCTCTGCTTACGGGCCATTTTCCAGTCGCCATCTTTAACACACAGAAAATATTTACATTTCTTTTTTTCGCCACACAAAATATATTTTTTAAGCATTTATGAATTTCCTTTTCCCATTCTTTTTTCCCCATGTATGTATGTATGTATGTATGTATGTATGTATGTATGTATGTATGATCCCTCAACACCAAACATCTTCACATCATCTTCATTACTTTCTTGGCAGGGCTCCAAGAGTTAACCACTGACTACAGCGAATACGGTTTTCTATGTATAAATTGTGAAATACTGTAAAATGTAATATCTAAAAAGTCTGAGCTTCCTGACTTTTAAACAGTATCTTGAATAAACTCTCATACAACTCAAAAAACCCTTTCAAATGTGAAAGGGCATGCTCCTGTGTGTGTACCTGGTTTGCTATAAAGGAACTGCAGGCTGCTAAGCTGTATGTCAAAGCTGTCATATGCTCTGGACATGATGTCTTCAATGTTGCTGGAGCACGCCGACAGCTGAGGCAGATGCTTCTTGCTTTTACTGGACATCTGAAAAGACATCAAAATTAAAATGGTCAAACTTTATTACTCTAAAGCCTTCAAATTGAAAAACAACACAATTTTGTATGGGTTGGATTTTCAGGATTTTTCCAGTGTCAAGCTTTGCCATCTCTGACCTTGAAATGTCCAAGATCCAACAGTAGGATATTCTGAGTGCCGTTGTAAAAGCCAGTCTGTGGAATGATGACATAGGAGGCCATCAGGTTCACCTTCAGGTCGAGAACTTTCTGTGTTTCGATCACATACATCAGACCTAAAAAAGAAAAAAAAATCTCATTAACTTATTTGTCGCAAGAACAGATCAGCTTTATGATCAAATACAGTAGACTTTCATGACACAACAAGATTTCTTCTTTTTTTTCATTAATGATGACGATGATGATAGAGACAATCCTTGATAAAGTTCAACATCAAGCACTACGCTCAACATCATGTTTGCAATATGCAGATTATGATCATATCAGATCTATAATACTGTTTTAGTTATTGGCTGAATTTAGTTGGACTGAATCATAGACTTGAATACATGTAATTCAGTAATTTGCTCATTTTATTTCAGATGTGGGTCCAGTGAACACTGAAACGTTGAAAAAGTTTTTCATCCAGTGTTTTCTCCTATAATTGTACAGGCCTGGCAGGCTTCCAGGCTAGGATTTTTTTTTAAGCCATAAAATAATGCCAAATATCTATTGTGTTTCCCCTACATCCATTTTGCAGCGTCGCACTGCTGTGAGTCCATGAACAAGGCAATTGTCGGTGGTTAGTTCACGTCTGTAACAGCAGGACAGTCGAGTGTGTTAGCAAAGCTGTTAAAGTCAGTTGAACAGGTGAAGTGAAGATAGCGTTGTCAGTAGCCTACCGGTTACAAACAGGCTCAGTAGTGAACAACACGCTAATGTGCCAACAGATTCGGTGTTGTGTTTTTAGCTGAGCTGGACCAGAGAATATTCTGTTAATAACACCCCCCCCCCCCCCCCTTTGGCCAGGGTTAAGCAGTAAACCTATGGGAAACACTGTCATCCCTAAATTGCAGTATGATATTATCAATATCATAGAGCCTTGATGAATGTACCCAAGCAAACAAACTCAGGAAACAATCAGTCTTAAGAAAATAAACAGGAACACCACAATCCAACTGACTCAGAGGCTGAGACGTGCAGGCTGCGCGTAAGCACATGGGAAAATGAAAATGACCCAGTAAAAACAAGGACTGAGGAATGAAAACATTTCCCCATCAGAGAGTTGACACCAGGCTTGGATTTAACCCCAATATACAGTAGATGTTGTACATGTAAGTGCAACTGACCGGTGGCTGTGCGGTCTCTGAACTGCTCTAGTTTCATTAGGGTTGCATTGGTGAGCTCATCCAACTCCAGGTCGTCAGGAGGCATGAAGAAAGTTGCCATGCTGTTCACTGTTATCTACACAGACACAGAAAAAATGATACATTTGATATACACCCCTTTCATGTTTTATTCATGCTCATACATTGCACACAGACATCACTCACAGCATCATAGATGATTTCCAAGGGTTGTGATTCCACATGAAGCCGTTGGTTTGCACTTTCATCCAGCGGATTGGTCTCAAACAGGATGCAAAGCAGGGGGGTCCCTGCTCCTGTGGCCGCCTTCCTTGATGACAGGAGGGTTGGTGCAGGCCGGTTACTGGCCAGACCAGTCACTTCAAACAAACTAAGCTGGGCTGTGATTCTGACAAAAAGAGAAAAAGAAACTAAATGTCAGTGCCACCCATGCCAGGATCCTAAGGATGAGATATACTGTATATATACTGTATGTGTAAGTATTGGGAGCAAAAGGGATGACCTACAAAGCCAGCTACAAGATCTCCTACAGGGATTTGGTGTTTATGAATGTTGTTTTTTAATTGACCAAAAGTAGATCCACAAACTGCTTCTTCTTTTTTTTCAAATTAAACAAAATCAAAAAAAGAAAAAAAAACACTGGTATTTGCACTTGAGATCTTATCAAATATAGGCTACTATCAAAAAGCCATGGAGGACACCCCCCCCAACTCCCTCCCTCAAAAAAAACCAAGATGTTATGACAAACTTGATGGCTTGTGCTCCTGATCTCTGTGTGAGTGTGGACTTGAGCTCTCCCACAGTCAGCCTGATGATCTCATTTTTGTCCTTGTTGTCTTTGATGGACACAGACAGCCTTTCCATGTGGAAATTGACCTTCATGTCCTCAAACTATAAAGAAATGACAACATAGTACAATAGTACATAATCAAAGTAGCTGACACGGTTTTTGCATTTTGATCTTAGTAATATTGTTTAAGTGGAATGGAGAGCCAAACGGAAGTGCATTGTTAATTGACAGGTGGATGTCGGGGGGGACTCACCTTCTTTGGCAGGTTGGGATTAGCAGCGGTTTCACTGTATCCAATGGCAGTGTAGAGTTTGGCCTTTTCAGCGGGGGTTAAGAGCTCATCAAAACCTGAGACAGAGAGACAGGGCAAGCGGGAATAAATGCAATGTGAGGAGTAAGAAAAGCATTTGCTAACACCATAAAATGTTACTACAAAAATACACTGGAGCACTTTTTGATATCCTTGTCCGTTTTCTACATCCTACCTCCAGTCTTGACCTCTTTTGTTCCTGTATTGGCCTCTCCTCCCCAATTCCACATCCAGCCCAACCAACCCTGAGACTCCTCTTCCTCCATCTTAAGCCCTGGACGGTAAATGCGTAGGCCTGCCTTGCTTACCTGGGGAAGTAAAAAAGACAGTTGAGTTTTTTTTGTTTTTGTTTTTACAATTTTCAAACAAATGAGAAATGTGACATATTACCCTGACACCAAGACTGATTCAAACATCTCAACAACTTGTATAGAGAATGTTTTCCCTGTGTTGGCAGTTGCCTATTAAGGCTAAGCTTAAACCATTTCTCTGGTTCATTTTCTCTATTGAGTTTGTGTCAGTACAGAGATAAATTAGACTCACATATTCAATGCATTATGTGTCACATGAAATCAATACAAAACAAAATATTATTTTGCTGGCCACTCATATTTATTTGCAATAAATTGTATGATAAATATTCTGTTGTAGAATTGAAGTCTATAGCAAAGTGCTGTGCAGGAAAGCCAAGATTATGTATGAATTACAGCTGTGTCATAGTGTAAGACATTTCACCCAAAACCTCAACCACTGGATGCAACTGCTGATAACTGTTACCACTGTCTGTTTTGTGCTTAGTCTTGTACAGGGGCGTTTCTAGGACTTGAGGAGGTTCGGGGCTTAGCCCAGACCCATTTAAATAAACTGAATGTAGTGCAAAACGATTGGTTTGCGCAGCTTGTTAATAGCCAGTGTATGTTCATTTCAGCTGGCCAGTTTGTAGATGTAATTTAGATGGCGCCTAATCATAACTGGCCTTCCAACCCAAAGGCTAAGGTTTTGTTTCCTATGGTGACTTATGATGGGGGAGGTCTGGGGGTCCTCCCCCAGAACATTTTGAGCATTAAACACTTAATTTCCTGCATTCTTGTGAATTTTTATGCACCTATTTATACCTTTTTCTGAATCAATATGCTGGAAATATCTTTATGTAAAGGGAAACATAGATTACAGTCCAAATATAAAAACATAATGGAAAATATTGCAATAAGGCTCTCAGGCATTCTGTATTACTTTCAACTATTTATTCTCCTCTAGATCGACTTTTCTAAAATCTGAGTCAGCACACATGTAGCCTAGGCATCATTTACTTCTCCCTCCTCTTTTTCGTCTTTTGTTGGGGAAGTAACCTCCTTAAATGTGCATATGACAATTATTCACCTCAATGATACATTATTCATTTTTATTAATTAATAAACCCCTGGACCCCTGGAAGATTACTGCTCATGTCCAAAACTTTGTGCATATTCAAAACATAACTCATCCCATATGTGTTCTCTGAGATTTGGAGGAGTCGTGATATTTTGAGGAAAATAAAGTTATAATAGGCTATTACAAGAATACAGTCACTATATTTAATCTACCTGCACCATAGCCTGCTGTGCATTACGTGATTGCTCTGCTGATAAGGTAGCTCTCAGACCGTCTGACAGGCACAGAGCCCCGTTTGGGTCTCTGGTCTCTGAATGAGACAAAGTCTAGGGAAGTGGCTGTACGCTGCTCTACATCGGAGGTGGAAAACCGAAACTACTGCAGAAATACACGGAGCAGAAACGAGTCACATCTGCCGCAGCATGTCGAGCAGAGAGCATCCGTAAACCTGAAGCTGTGCAGCTTTTTACAGCGAGAGACACTAAGCGACGCACAGGTCTGCTTCAGAGCTCTGTGTGTTTTAGTCTGAACCATAGACTCACGTCACAGGAACTTCAAACTAAATCATTAGCATTGCGCTCCTAAACTTTGTGTTAATGGCATCAATGTATTAGACTGATTTAGCTACGATTCCTCCGAAAATTAAACCTTTCACAGAGCTTTCCTCACTTAGAGACAGTTGCTAGGTGACAGCAACAAATACAGCATGGTCGGACCCTGCACGTAGCTGCCCGTTCTATTCGCCTCAGAAAAATAAACTGGACAAAGTTACAATTCTACCATGAGTTCTACAAAAAAAAAAAAAAAAAAATGTAAGAACTGCAAGTGCGTTGGAAAATACTTTTCTTCTTAATTTGCATGTGCCATTCTGGGACCTTTTTATTCTATTATAGGCTACTTATTTTTGTAAAAAAAAAAAAAAAAAAAAAAAAAGAAAGAAAGAGAGAGATCCGGGGCTATTCATAAAACATTCAGGGCTGTAGCCCCGGCAAAATCGGCTGATGCTGCCGCTGGTCTTGTATCACTTCAGTCATATGTGGTATGTTAGTGGAAATACAGACATTTCTGAAAAGGAATTGTACTGTGTATCATTTCTGTGTCATTTTTTCTTAAATCCATTGGCATGAATAGAAAAGTATTAACTCGTTTTTTCTTTGTCCGTGAAAAGTAGAATAATGGAGAAATAAGGATTAAAAGAACATTAACAGTTGAGCACAGAATTTGTGAGCTAAAATGCTGCAGTCATTATGATTTAATGCTACAGACACAGTACATAGTAAGTATACAAAGTGAAGATGCCCACTATAAAGTAGGTGAGACAGAGCTTACCTCCACCTCAGCCTGCTGTCTGGCCAATGTGATGTTAAAAATGTCCAAGGTCTTCTCAGGCTTCTGAGAATAGATACAAGACAAGCTGATTAGAACTTTTAGCGGCTTCTTGCTACCCCATGCAGGACTGCCTCAATTACTAAATGTCCATTATTAATCAAATCTGGAAAAGTTGATGCTTACAGAGCAGAGTAGAGACAGAGGAAAATACATTTAGATTTAATGTTGTATTTCTCAGAGGTACATAATCAATCTCAAATGCACTTCAATCAATCCTTTTATACGGTTGAACACTGGATAAGTGGTGTATTATGGCTAGAGCAAAGCATCACTGAAAGGATATTGAAAATGAATTATCTTTGTTATTAACTTCTTGCATATTATATTACATTTACATGTAATATAGGCAATGAATTATGGTTACTGTGGTCAAGTCGGTATTTGCCAGTGTACAATTAAGCGGAAACAGCAGGTCTGAACGTCCCACCAGAAATGCATTTAGTGAGGCAATAGTTAGCCAAAAATGTCCAAAACTCAAAGCCACAATAAAAAGCACTTATAGTCAAACAACAATAATATTAAGGACAGCTTGGCTGAGATGTGATGGCTGGAAGAAAGTAAATAGGGGGGAATGTTATTAACCTTCCTTTCCCTTCTTCTTCTACATAATTTGGCTTCTGCACTCACAAATCCTGATTTCAATCTATCTATAAATTGCAGGAACGTCTGTCTGTCTGTGTGGGTGTTATGCGCATATCTCTTGAACGGTTAGTCTGATGGATTTCAAACTTGACAGGTGTCTTGCTACGGGCACGAGTAAGTGCAGTGCCAAGTTTGACGTTGTTTGGATTAGAAATGCAAAACATATCTATATATCGGTAAAAGAAGCACACATTGGCTTTTGCCGCTGGCCACTCCCCCTGTTTGAGTCGTGACTCACTCGGATCTTTCACCCGACTCTTTAAATTAACTCATGAGTCACTCATACTACAGAGACAACACCGTCTTTCCGGTGTTGAGCCGGCAAGACGAGTGCTCAGGGACGGTCTACAAACTACAACACCAAAAAGAGATACAAAAATATTTTCAAAAATAGGAAAATGCTTATTTTTTAAAAGTGCTGTAGTACAACTAGCAGGAGACAAGTTATAATTTAGGTAAGTTTGGAGACACTACCTTATTTAATCATTAAATTAATAAACATTTTTGTATCTCTTTTTGGTGTTGTACTTTGTAGATAGTCCCTAAGCAATCGTCTTGCCGTCTCAACACCGGAACTAAACAGAGCTGAATAAGCACAATTTTTATGCATTTCTTTCACATCTACTGCAGTCAGATTCACTGTGTTCACTCGGAAGGAATCACTTCACATGGGTAGGCACTTGTAATGACATTTCGAACATGTTAAGAGGCTAAAAGCACGTTTAAAACTTGCCCGGTTTCAGCTTCCTGGGTGCTAACTGTAGCAGGAGGATAACACAGTGTAGGCAACACCGATTGTTTTTGTTTTTCTCGCTACTGACAGCACTCCAAATTTACAAACAATAGAGCTACGTGTTGAAATTGACCGGAATTCTCCTTTAACAACAGAATTCTAAATAAAATTGGTATGGGGAAGCAATGTAATAATTTTATCTATTTGAAATCAATGCATCATAATATAGGAAAAGAAGTTGGATGAAGGGTAATTTCTTCTAATAATCAAATGCTTAAATGTATCCAGAACTTGGCGACATTTAACATGTAGTGTTTACCCCTTCTAATAACATCATATGAAGGTGTCAGTGGTTCAAATATGATCTAAGAGGTAAAAGTGGGAAACTAGACATATCCTTCCCCTCCTCGTGCTCAATTCAGCCCTGTCCCACCTCTAGTGCCTTGAGCAGCTCGTCGCTGGGTTTCTTGCTGGTGATTTTGGTCTTGTAGAGGTCTCTGTAGCGTTTTACCATTTTCCGGTGACTACGAATGTGTTGCCATGACCACATTTGGAGACGAGGCTTCACATCCACCTCCAGGATGCTTGTGATCACGTACCTCCACCTGCAAGTTAGGAACAGAGAAGCATACAGTCAACTTCACAATCAATATTAAGTATTGGCACATGCAGGGGTGGTAAAAATGTCCCTTCATATGGTCATTTGGCATTCAAAAATCAAAGTCAAATAGTAAAAGTGTTTTCTGACCATATGCGGGCATTCTTGTGAACGTGGACCATAGGTCTGTACTTCCTGTACGGCAGATTCCGCGACATCAAATCTATTGAGCCCAGCAGCTCCAGGATGCTAATGTACTGGAAAGAGAGGGAGGAAGCAATTACACATTAGCAAAGAGTACTGACAGAAATGCAGTTATCATCACTGAACAACCTTTTTAACAATTTTGAATTAGTTTTCTCTCACCTTTCACCATTTGTCTTTAACCTTTCTCTGTTTCTCTTTCTCCCAAAAAACTTGGTTTTAACCAGGCTTTTTCATACACACACACACACACACACACACACACACACACACACAAACACCCCTACCTGTGGTCTGTTGAGTTCAATGGCCACCTCACTGAGATTGACCATTAGGTCCACTTTGGGAGAGGAGAAGTCCACATCTGACCTGGGATTCATCCGCAGTTTAGCGTCCGCTGAGATGGGACGAAAAACTGTGGACCAGCAACAACAAATGGATTATTTAAAGCAAATTGTTAATCTTAATGATGTTTTTATAAACGTTGATGTTGTAGTACGTGGATTAAAGTTTGTATGGGCAAAATGGACCTGTATTTTGGTGGGATATGAAAATTGTGAATATGGTTTTGTGTAGCAAAGTTAACCCTTCAGAAATCTTGAGCTTGTGCCTCAAAACTAAAATCTGCTGACATGTGCTGAAAATCTGTTAAAATGTGTTGGTGATGATGGTGCATCAAGCTATGTAATTCACACATTTCTTTCAGGCACAGCTGTGCCATTGCAAAACATTATATTCCAAGTGCAAATTCACACATTACTGATTCATGCATGTCAAGTAACAGGTAGCTTTAGATGGGTCTTATAGTGAGCATATTAGATAACAGTATAAAACTGTGAATGAAGGATGACAGTGAGACACTCACTGAAGTCATGGCTGACAGAAAGAGAGTTTTTGGTATCCACGCTTCTCTGGAGACATTGCTACAAAAACACAAAGGGAGAGGAGAGTCATTTACATTTTACCCGCTTTCTTTACTCAATAGTTCCTTAACCTCTTAACATTTTTCATCTCTTTTTGTTACTGCTTTAACAACATGCAGTAGTAAACCATCACAACCCCACATTTATAAACATTCTACCAATTGGGTTTATACTAGAAAGAGCCTTTGTGGATGAAATAAATGGGTAATAAAATCGGCATTGATCTCAGAAAAATGTGCAGAAGTCTTGTTCCAGTATTCAACAGAGATCATTTAATAACAAAGGCCTTAAAAGGATTTGAGAAAAAGGCCTTTCATATTGTGACTATGTTACTTTGAAACTGTTCTGTTGAGGGCGAAACCCTGATAAAGTTGTGTTCTGTGAGCCCACAATAATGAGGTTGTGTTCAGCCTCAATAAAGCAGAATAAGACAGACAATGGCTTGACTATATCTAAGCTGGTGGAGACAAGGGACAACACAGTAAAATAAAAGGGAGACTCACCAAGGCCTCATCTGCACTGTGATTGGAGAAGAGCAAAGAGTTGACATTCCAGTAGGCAAACAAGCTGTCTAGTTTAACCAACTGAGAAGAAAGAAAACACAAAGCAATTAAAATAGTGCAGATGCTTACCATGAGGACAAGACAGATGACGATGTACAATGCTATCTAAAGTTTAGTTATGAGAAAAAATAATTGGTTCCTGAGGCAACTGCTGACAAACCGAACCAACTAGTTCAAATTGCCAAACACTTTTCCAAAAGGTTTCAGTTTCAGTTTACTTAAAGAGATGAATTAATCAAATGCAATGACAAAATGACAAAAAAGCGTGCAGTGTCAAACAGGATACAGTTAATATTTCATATAAAATATAAACGTATTGGTTATAAAGTACAGATTAAGTGGTTGAATTTCTTACCTTGAAGAAAAGCCTGGAATTTTCATCCAAAAGTCTGGGATTCCAGTTCTTATCAGATGTCTGTAAGGCCAAACAAGCAGTGAGATACGGGGGCCTTCATGAGATTACTTTAAAATTGGACATATCATTATGTTTAAGTGAGATGTATTATTCATAATTAAGAACACCTTAAATTCTGAATGTAATATAGGATATAATCTGACAGGAGGGACATTACAACACATTACCTGAAGACTGAGGTTTTTAAGTGACACTCCAAATGACAAAGGACAGTTTGGATTAGTGACCTGTGGAAAACAAACGAGAAAAATATGCCCGAATAAGGACTGGTTAAGACTTTATTTACTCTGCGTGATCCACGCTGTCATTGTTGGCGGATCTAAAAATGCAATCACCTCTTGTTCCCTGCGTTTATCCCTTACTGCTCACTTTACAAACACACATTTGAATCATGCTGTACATACAGTACATAAGGTAAATCAGTTTGAATACTCACATTATCTTCATAGCGTACATGGATGTTAGAGATCTTGACCTGCAGGTTTTTGATGACCTGAGTGACAAGCTTCTCCACAAAAGTGTCCTGTTTTTCCAGATCAGGGTTCTCTGTCAAACATAAACAAATATGATAAATAAAATGAGACCTGATTTGGTCCTGCAGCATTCCTAAATCTTTACTTTAAGAACAAAGATTTCACGTATTGCCCACTGATGACAAACGGTAACACACACACACACACACACACACACACACACACACACACACACACACACACACACACACACACACACACACACACACACACACACACACACACACACACACACACACACAAATCAAAGCTGAACCCTGACCTTGCTCGGCAGCCTTTAGTTTTGTCTCCTCTATCCGCTGTAGCTCCCTCTGACGAGCCTCCTGTAGCTGCTTCTCCTCCTTTTCTGCATCATACTTTATACCTGGAAAGAATGGGGTCAACAAAAAATACTATTTGTCTGCACATCTCTGAAACTAATTAAATATGCATCAGGTTAACTTTACAAGTACTTTAGGGTCTCAAGTGAAAGACCTTCTTTGTCTGACTACTGTTGTACTACACTTTGTTGTGTCTGCTAATCTTAAGGGTTATTCATTCGACTGAACTTGATATTACTGCTATTTTAAATGCATGCTTTGGGATTTTTCACTACAATACAAGTCATTCAAATGCAAAGATAGTAGAACGTGTTTTTTTCATTTTTAAAATGTGACCATGCAAATAGCCTAATCATCTTAACATTGACATGGAGCAGGTTGATGTCCTTCAGGCACTGTATGTGTCTACTGAAATGGTGGGAATTAAGCGTATACTAGGGTTGCACGATATTGACAAAATGTGATATTGCGATATCGATTATGAATATTGCGATATCGATATTAATTTTGATATTTTTAAATATATGTAAAATTACAAATGTTACGGGAAAACGCACCAAAATAGATTCATAACAAATTAAACAAGTTTTCTTACAACACAAGGTTAATTTCAACTTCATATTGGACTGGTACAACATGAATAAATAAATAAGGACCATGTCTACAGAACAGGACATGTTTTACTGGTTGGACGGTATAAAATAAATAAAGAGAACAGGACACAACTTTTCTTTCTCTTCATCCATTTCTTCACTTACACTGTCACTCTGTCGAAATATGCACACACGTCACATGGTACGCTCCATAGGGTTTGTGACGTAGTGGACCTGTGCGCTGACGTGCACTAACATGTGCAAGTGGCACGGTAACTGGCCAATGAAACATGATCATTATAGCGTTTCAAGCGAGCTCTAAATCAAACAACTAAGCGACGCAGCCAACGGACAGGACGCAGTGCTCCACAAAATAAACAAAATATTGCATAATTATTGCGACACTTTCAATATATTGCGATAACGATATTGAGTCAATATATCTTGCAACCCTTGATATAATATTGCGTAACATGATATTGCGATAATGATATTGAGTCGATATATCTTGCACCCCTAGCGTATACGCTATATGATAAGTCCTTAAAACTTTTTTTTAAGGTATTTAGCTGGACATAGATGATGATCATACTTGCTGTGGGGACTATGAGCAGATAGACGCCATCCAGTGTCGCCTCTACTGACTGGGTGTAGAGGTTTTTCCATGGTATCTTTAGCTCCAGCCGTCCTATTAACAGAAACACAAAGTGAGAATATCTTCTTTTGTACCAAAGGGAAAGTGGCAGATAGGGACAGTAACTACTGTACAATCTCACCTATATGGCCGGCTCTCACTTTAAAAGGAATGTCAAGTTGACTCTGCAACAAAAGAACAGTAAATTATTGTAACACAAATTCATCATGAATGCCAAAATGGAATGAGCTTACTAACTTATGCATTTATTTGCAACTTACCAAGGCATTTTCCTTTATTTCAAGATTTGTAAGAACAGCATCCCCTGTGACCACAAGAGTATTTGTTTACTGATTGTTTCTATGTCCATTCTGATATGCCAAACACATTACTTAGTATTGTGTTATAAAGCTCACAGAAACAGTCAGATGTACAAAGGAGGTATTTGGTCTTAGTCAATTGATTTAATTCAACACTCAGGCAACGGAAAACATAGCATTAACGCCTTTCATGACAGGTTTGGTAACACGAGGGGATTCACTCTGTGGTTTGGCTAACGTTAGTTAACTAGCTAGTTGCTACAAATTGGTACACGTTTAGCAGTGGCTCTGAAAACTCTATTCTAGCTAACCATCTCATTTGCCCGAATAGTGTACAGTGCTATGACTTTCTGGTTATGTTTGTGAAAGGAACTAGTCTGACCTGGCTGTGTGAAAGGGTGTGACCTCAAACTCCTCGCTTCTTTGAAACTCGCATGAATGCACTAAGCAAACAGCCTGGCAGTAGCAAGTAAGGCACGTTAACATAAGGTAATTGTAGCAGTCAGAAATTAACTGACTGGTCTATCCATAAACTAGTATTAGGCTGCACTATCTTGCTCACACTGGACAGCTTACGTTGAACTAGATAAACTGACACAGCTGAAGGCGGCTCTCTAACACGACTGGTGATGTCTGTTAGCATTAGCTAGCTAGCTTGGCGAGCTAGCGTTAGTCAGTCCACTAAAATGAGAAACACAAGTTTAGTTACCTCCCCATATGCCAAGCTTTAGCTGTGAGCTGTCAAGGTTGACAACGTAGTCCCCTAAAAATCGGTTGAGGACATCTACCACCAAGCTTTCGAAGACCATTTTGGCGTTTCTCTCATCTAACGATACCTGTCACCATGTTTACATTCTGAGGACTCGTCTGCCTCTGTTTATTGCCTCAACCTCAACGTCAGATTAGGACGTCCTGCGGTGGGCAGTGCTTTGACGTCATGTCGTACTTCACCCACTGCGGCAAGAAGCAAGATCGAGGGTCCCTTTTCTCATTGTCACTTAAGCTAGATTGTTGAATAACAAAAAAAAGTATTAAAATTGAGGAAACTGAAGAGCTTTTTTTTCCTGAAACCTCTGACTAATTTTATTTTTTATTTTTAATTTATGTTTACATGTACCTCTTTTTATTTTTTTCTATGTAATGAATCTGTATTTCATCGTTTGTATTACTGCGTATGTTTATATATATATATATATATATATATATATATATATATATATATATATATATATATATATATATATATATATATATCTTCATAAGTTTGTACACTTGATGTAACTATATGTGCTATTACTGTTTACCTGATTCTCTGTATACTGCATTTTGTCAATAAAAAAATAAAAAAAAGAGGGAAAGAGGCAAGAGGGGGAAAGAGGTAGGCCTACGTCCATGGAAGTATAATAATAACGGGGTACATCCATCCATCCACCGTACATCATTATAACCAATTATTTGGTGATCTATCTGGTATATAATTTTAAAAATCAGTCTATTTTTTTTGTTGTTCAGCATAATTTTTTTTTTATTACTTTTTTTACTTTGTCTTCATCTCCATATTGTTTATTTTTAGCCTGTCATCTGTCTTTTTGACGTTAGGTGTGAAATCTATGATGTCTGAATTTGTGCCATTCTTAATAAAGTTCATTTAAAATAGAGGGGGAAAGAAGGGAACTGAGGGTAAGTAGATACACATATTATATTATAATTATAGTCCATATCATTTAAGATAGTAAGTGGCCATTTTTATGTGGGCTTTTTATGTATAGGTATTGGCAAAATACCATAAAGGCACATTCAAAACATTTATTTTTATACATTTTATTTATTTCATTTATGAAACCAAACCGTACCTTGACACCAAATTGATGGTGCAAACATTCTGAAAGCTGTTAAATTGAATGACATTTGTTCTTTTTTTTCATGTTTTTATGTAAAGACATTCTTCTGTCCTCTGATCTCATCAGTGACTGAAATCTAGTAGTAGTAATTTATTTCGGTTCTTATTAACAGTTTTCCATAAAATAATGCACATAAAATAATAATAACAATAAGCCATTCAATTAAAAGGAAAACAAAAAATATAAGAGTAAATAGGAAAGTAAGTAATGTAAGTAAACTATCTTTAAAGCACTTTTCAAATCAGTAGGCCTACTTAAAATGTGCTTTACAGAAGGTAGACAATAACCCAGATATCTCTATTTTAACTTGCAGATCCCAAACTGTTATCATCTGCATGGTTTTGTCTGAGAACATAACAAACATAAACATGCTACAAATCACACTGCTGTTTGGTTGGTGGTTGGATTTCAGAAATACAATTACATTTTTAGTACCTACAATTGCATACTGCATGTGTACATATTGACATATGCTACTGGTTTCTTTTTGCTTAGTTTAGGCTATACCATCTGGGATTAGTTTTTTACATAGCAGCTGCAAAATGCTGGTACAAACTATACTATTTATTATGTCCCTCTCTTTAACCTTTAAAGAGTTATTCCTCTACTGTTTTTTTAAGAGGGAGTAACTGAGACAGTGGTTTGGTGATTACTCCAATCACTGTCCCTCTCCTCAATGTTCCAGCTGCAGGTTTATCCACCACTTTTAACCTGAGCTGCAGTTCCTGCAGATCCTCTCTCCTGAGCTCTGTAAAGAAGAAATCTTCATTAAACACAGGGCTGCGACAGTTCCTGATGGTGGAGCTCTCCTGTTGCTGCAGCTTCCCCGGGATCAGGCACAGATTCACTGCACAGTTCAGGGTTCGTCGGTCAGTATCATCCCATGGGCCTTCTACAGACACCACATGGACTCTGACTGTGGAAAGGGATGAGAACGTGTTGGTGGAGAAGGTGATGTGCTCAGCAAAGAGGCACACTTTACCACGGCCTTGCAAAGGGAGGACTTGCTCATGCTGAAGTCTCTCCTGGCACTGCAGAACATCCAATGGGAAGACGACAGGTGGGGCTAACGTAAGTGAGCTTCCCTCTAAGCTTGGAGTTAAAAGCCCTCTCTTCCACCTCCCTCTGTCCTCCCTGCTGTCAATTAACGATGGACAGGAGATTGATCCTTTAAGACGGCCATTGCCTGATGGGAAGTAGAGGGAGGATTTAGCACTATAAGAGGAACTGAGGGGAGATGAGTCACTGGAAGAAGGTGTTTCACTTCCAGTGCTTCCTGTCTTTGATAGGTTCTTGGATGAAAACAGAGGAAGAAACCCTGATAGTGAAGTGAAAGTTTTGTTTGGCAGGTTTGTAACTTTTGCCAGCCTGGGTGCTGCAGTAAAGCTTCTATCATACATGTAAACGGGGCCCACTGAGTGGAACAAAGACTCTTTCCTTCGAGTGTTGGGGCTCTCATATATCCCAGCCAGACCATACCCCTCTGCAGAGAATGGCAAAGGTTTCTTTGTAGCCTTCCAAGCCATTGATGCATCACTATTCTTCGTCTTCACATCCTTCGTCTTTACATGTGTAGTGTTTGAAGAAGTGCTGCTCTCGGGCATCTGGTTCTGGTGGTCTAGGTAAGGGGCCATTGTCTTAGCTTCCAGCAGCAGGCTTCTTTTGCGAAGCCTGGGGGGCAGGCAGAACTCTGGGATCGTGTCTGGGGTGAGGATGTTGATGTGCAGATTGTGAGAAAGACTGGCCTCCGAAGACAGAACGATATCCTCCTCACTCTTCCTCATGTAACGACTCAGCTCTAGAGGAATGCTCTCCATGCTCTCCCTAATCTTCCCAAAGACCCACATAGTTATTTTCTGATGATTTAATAGGATGTGAGTGGATGTGTGTCTTTATAGAATCCAAACTTTTTTTCCTTTGACAACAAGAATAAAAAAAATAATAATTTAGGTAAATCAAGCAAACCATGCACGAAACAGAATACACTTTTCCAAATGGTGAAATGACAAATATTTTCTTCTCACCTGCTGATGTCTTGATGTGTCCACCTCCGAAGAAAGATCTGTATGAGTGTGACGGTTATTACAATGACAGATTTTAAAGGTGAGTGCGAGGCTCTGCATCATTGGTCTGCCGCCCCTGCCTGCGTCAGAAAACAGGCTGTCTACGAACATACACACCACTACACACAGTAGTTACTGAGTGTCTTTTGGAAACTGGGTGGATGGCAATCAGAATCAGGTGCATCAGTGTGCATTTAGTATGTAATGATCCAAGGATGTGTTATGTCAGCTTTTCAGTTGATGCAGTTTACATTAACACTAAAACATGCATATTGTAATGTAAATAAAGGAAGCCATAGTCACAAAGCATTATGTGTGATGCTCTAAATTCCCCTTAAACATACAGCATACAAATTTGAAATACAATTTAAATATATACACATGATAACTTTGAGGCTACACTACAAATACATTTTGGTATCTGAGGTCAAATGTTTAAAAAATATATTACTATTAGATTATGTATGACCCAGTACTCTACTCTACTCTACTCATTAAATTCAGTAACACATAACACATTGACATGTCGTGTATATTGTTGTGGTCATAATGTGGTAAGTACAATCTGCTTTTGAGAAAGTTGACCTCTTGTTCAAAGGCTATTCAAAGAGAGAAGCGCCCCAGGCCTACAGAGAGCACCCACCACCTCAAAGACCTACTGACCTTTAAACAGGTCCAGACACATAAGTGACCTGATGTGTACGAGGCAACACATCACTACTGAATCTTACATTTATTTTTTGTGATTTTGCATTGATCCTTGAAAGGAAAAGAACGTCATAGCAATGAGACCAATATTGTTTATATTTACTTTAACAAATGTCTTTTGTTATTACACAACAAATGTACGTGCCATTCAGACATGGCTCCTCTACACTCAACAGAAGGAAAGGTGACCACACAGTACGTTGTGCCAGAATTGTAGGTTTACGTAACATACAGCATATATTAGTTTGACTGCCCTTAATGATTTTTAATAAACTTGTGACAGTGAATGAATAACACATAATTATCTTGTTTACTGCAGCCTCTCTACCATGATATGACTTTTTTTTCTCCTTGGTTAATGTCCAAATTTTGAATGGAATTGTGTTTCTAATAATTAGTACCACATCTATTTTATCTAGTCTAGATTATTCTGTTTTTATAGACTATTCATTCTTCATGCCTCTCTGGAAAATGTTGTAATCTAATCTAACACCTAACGCATGTTAGTATGATTTTTCTAAACCTCACCATGTGAAGAAACTGAATATATTTCATGTTATCTCCGTACACAGACGAGGCCTGTTTGCTGAACTGGAAGGCTCTGTGAACAATGTGAGTTATTCAGCCACAAGAGGGCATACAGGGATTAGATTTACTTTTCAGGCAACCTTTGTCTCAGTTAAAACATCATACACGTGGGATATATACTTCATATTTGTGTATACATTTTGAACATTATAACATCTATAAAAAATATTACAAAAGAAATGGAATGGAAATCGAAGGGTTAGTGAAATTTGTTTTCACGCTTTAAAATGATCCTCTCCTCTTATTGATATAATTAAACAATAAGTAAGTGAGTAGCAACATATTTGCCTGTTTGCCTGCCTGTTTGCATGCAGTGTGTGTGTGTGTGTGTGTGTGTGTGTGTGTGTGTGTGTGTGTGTGTGTGTGTGTGTGTGTGTAACAGAGAATGAATATGAAGATGATGACTATGTTCGAGGAGTCAGGGGCCTCCAGAGCACCAATGGTCAGGAGGCTTTTTGTGGTAGTGAAGATTGACTTTATTACACCAATAAAAACCTAGAGTGCTCTATGTAATGGAGAGATAAATGATTAGGAGTCAAAGGAGGACCTTTGCCTTTAACGGCTGTCACACTGCAATTAACACTAACGAAAGAATTGTGCATTGTTGCCAAATCTTCTACCGCTGTAAAGTGCTTCCGTGTTGAACTTTTTTCTTCCAGAGCTCTACATTTTTTTAAATAATAATTCATAATTTTTTATTTGGTGGGCTTCATTTAGTTAATTCATTGGGTAGAAAAATATGTTAACTAGTCACCCAAAATGCTTTGAAGGTCTTATGGAATATACCCTTTGTATTTTTACTTTAGGGTTAATTATGAAGACTTTTGTAGAACTCAAACTCAGAACCTCAGAAGGGGTTTCTTCTTCACAATAATCTCTATCTTTTATTGAACCATGTTTAATTCAATACGCAGCTTTTGAAAAACAATATACTGGTTCAATATTAGCAAAAGTTGAGTCAATCTGTGTGAAGTGCTCAGTAATTTAAAACCCTCTCATAGAACTACACTCTCAAGCCCTGACCAATTTGGTGTCTTAGGCAAGATTTCAGTTAGTGCCCGTTGCATCACATCCGATTCCACCATCAATCACCAATTCATACACTCACACAGAAATGGCATAGCTTAATGTCTTTGAGGTTGTTTTTATTTTAGAAACATAACAAAACACTCTTGACGAAGATCCAGAGGGACCAAAACTAAATAGTAATATCAATGAATGTTAATGCTGAACAAAAGCAGTATGCGGTATCTTCTTTTCTAAAGACTTATTTTAGAAAAAATAAGAAGAAGAAAAAACACACAAAAACACTATTTAGGAAACAAGTGACATCAAATGAATTATGAATAGAATATAAAGAGGGTATTGTACAAAATACAACATTAAAGAAACCAGTGCAAACAGAAAGATTTTGATATGTTTTCGATGCACCAAATTGGCCCTGTACACTCTAAACAATTTCCCTTTTACGCTACTCACATACAGGCAGCAAAGCTGTACTTCTCCATGACTTGTCCAAAACAAGTACATTTACAAGTCTAACCAGCAGCTTCTGATTATCATCTGAGAGTTAAACCAATAAGGACCCAAAGCCAGCCAGTTTGTTAAAAAGCACACTTTACCTCTGCATTTGTGTACATTATAATTGATGTATTACAGGCTGTAACTTTATCTCGCTAACCGAGGAATTACTCCTGCTTTGGTGGGGATTCAGTTTGGTGTAGTCAATGGGACAGGAAAGACTTCTGGTGCCTGATAATTAAAGATCAGTCAAGGAAGTCTTTGTTGATTATGTGGTTATCTTTGGCTCCAATTTAAATGATTAATCAGTTTCATGCTTGCAATCTGCTGCTGAATTGTCATTTTGCCGTTTGAAACTCCTACTGATTTATTCAATAATCTGTTTGCAAGTTGATGAGCAAAACCTTACATCCATATTGTGAAACCATACCTTCAATAATAAAAGCACAATAACATAATCATGCATCATGTAAAATTAACATTTGAATGTCTTTCAAAGCTATGGTATACATAAACAGTACAATTAAGTAAGTGTCATTTTTAGAAATTAGTATGATGAAAGCCTCCTTAAACCTGTACAGAGATTATGTGGAACAAACTCTTGTGAATACGTAGCCAAAACAGACAAGAAAAAGCATACACAACTAAACTGAAACAAATCAAGTTTGTGTCACGTGCAAAATAATATTTTTTTAACGTGCCTCGTCAAAGAAAATGTTTATTATCTACTATTATTACTTACTATTATTACTATCTGCAATACTGACGGACAAAAAGATGAAACTGAACAATATACAGGGTAAAAAAGTAGAGATGTCCCGATCAGGTTTTTTTGCCCTCGAGTCCGAGTCCGAGTCATTTGATTTTGAGTATCTACCGATACCGAGTCCCGATCCGATACTTCTATAACATATAAAAAAAAGAATAAAGAAGAGCAAAAAAACAGATCCAGGATGTTCCTTATTTTTTATTTAATTCACCTTATTTTAACATTCAACAACTCTGTTAACAAACAGAGCACTTCTGTTACATATCTCATAGTTTGCTATGGCAATGTTGTTGTCATCAACTTTATAATACCTCCAGACCGCAGACATACTCGCGCTTTACGCTTCAAGCTTCTTCCGTGTTCTACTTTGCCGGCATTTAACCAATAGCATCTCTGCAACAAAGTGATGTTATGCAGCACACGTTTCTGTTTCTGTGTGGAGTCAAAAGGGTCTAACTCTGTGCCACCGCATAACTATAGATGTGTTAAAAAATAATGAGAATATATATACATATATATCCGAGTCCTGATCGGGAGGTAACGTCCGATTCTGATCGAGTCTGAAACCACGTGATCGGGCCCGATTTCCGATCACGTGATCGGATCTGGACATCCCTATAAAAAATGACAGTAGTAATTTGAGACCTGTATTTGTAATGATATAACATTAACAAACTCTAAACAAACATGTAACTCTTTCATACATAATTTCAAGTATTAAAACCAAGTATTTTACATTGTTTCAAATGTTTGGGCGCATAAATAAAATAGATCAAAATCAATTACAATAAAAAGCACGTTTTTAAATCCCTAGATTACACACAAAAAACATTCTGTGGCTCACAGAAATGTGTCAGAACAATCAATGGTTAAGCAGTTTGACAGGGCCTGTAGGAGAAAAAGTGTGATTACATTGTGCACACTTTTTCACTCTGTACCTTCATGTAACCAAACAGGTCCTGCCTAGATCCAAGGCAGTTAGGAAGCCAAACCTTTGTTATAAGGTTTTCTCTGTAACACTGCCAATTATTATGTTTTGACATTGTGAAATGAGATTTAATATTCCAAGTAGAAACTCTGAGCAGGGTAAAGGCTGATGACACACTTTGTTAATTTCCATTTCACTTTAATCATTATTATTGAGGAGTCAAATGAGTCTACATCTATGGTCTACAGCAAAGCACTTAACCGCTTATAAAAATTGCTGAAGTTTTTTTGCCAGAGAACTTCTTTGCCTGTACTCCGAAGAGAAAGTGAGAAAGTAGGGAAGTCGGAGAGGAGACACATTGGGAAGGAGGCCAGAATGGCTGAACCATTGACCTGTTTTGAATAGATAATAAAATGTAGTAATGACTAATAAGGTGCAATAATTTGGGCCAATAAAGAAAAATGGCAGATCGAAGATGATATGAGCTTCATCAGAAGACCTTACTTTGAGGACGGTGCAGAGACAATACACTTTAGCCAGAGGGGGGTGATTAAATTTGACCCCAGATCAGTGAATCATTGTCTAATTATTAAGGACAAAGAGAGAGACAGAGAGAGGAGGGAGTGTGCAATAGAGAATAGGGGGAAGGAAGATAAGGGAAAGGGGAAACTATTTTTGGAGAAGAGGGGAAAAGAGTGTAACAAAACAAACAAAAACAAAACAGACACATTCACATCTCATATGGCTGAGAGGATCAGGTCAGCTGCACTTTAACCCAACAGAGGTGAGAGAGAGTGAAAGTGTAATCAGAGAAAGAGAATGGAGTACATTATGGAGAAAAAACAGAGAAGAAGAGTTACTGTACAGTAATGTGCAGTGGTCCAGAGTGACCTGTCGTCTGGACTCTCTCCCCTGACAACTTCTCTCTGTCTCCAGGCCTGATGCCAATATGCTAATCCCCCACAGATGGCCTTTTCATTGGCTGATGCTGACTCCTGTCGACACGTCCCAGATGACCCCTCGTCCCACTATTAACCACGGCAGTGAATATGGCAAGGTGACCATTACCAAGATAAGAGCAGATGTAACCGTATGCCGGCTGCCTGCTTGCACTGAATCACATATACTCTTAAAATAAGTTCACAGGCACCACAACTGTACCACGTACTATTACAGCAAGTGGACAAACACTCTTGGTACTTAAGCACATGGTGTTTTTGCACATGGTAAATACTAATAGAGTAAATGTATTAAGAGTAATGGGCTTGCCATTGGATAAATCTGGATGGGGAAAGGGAAAAAAAGTAGCCATCCCTCATTACCACCAAATGCTCAGTGGCCAGCAAATCAGAACTGGCCGCTTAAGAATAAATGAAGGAAAGAAAAAAATATTTGTATATTATTCATGCCATGGATTAATGGACTAAATAAGGGAAATGAATACAGTATGTTTTAGAGGAACTTAAATTACAGAATTTGAATTTAGGTTTTTTGAATTTACCCTGATAGATGACAGCAGTACTGGAATTACACATTTTCTAAGAGAGTAGATTTAGGAAAGTAAATAATGTTAGAAGCCATAATTTCCAGTGTTGTGAGCAAGAAAAAGCTCTCACTAGCCGATCAATGACAGCTCCCATTTCTGGGAAGTGGGTTTAATATTCAGAGTGTGGCAGACTACAGGTCTTTAAATTAAACATACTGTAGGTGTCTTCATTAAAGGTCCAATGTGTAGGAATTTCTCCCATCTAGCGTTGAGATCATATATCACAATCAACTCTCTCGCACCACGCAGTTCAAAGTACGAATTACAGCTACAGTAGCCTTCATGCTTCAAAAAGCCGCTCTCTTGATCTATTCAATATCCTTTTTCTTTTTCTGGGCGAAGAAGATGACTCCTGTTCCTGAAATTTGGATTTTGAATATGTGTGGTCCTCCATGTTTCCTTCTTCAAACTTGCCGGGGCCGGGAAGCAACGATACCGATTAGCAGCATTAGCAGCACCTGTCAGTTTATCATATGACAGAGAAAACGCGAAAGGCGGAGCAGTATGTCCTGTATGTCCCTTACCGGCTAACGTATTTCAAGATGGCGCATGAATATGGAGCGTCTACCCCAGTTCATGCGAATGCAAATGTAAAATTTCAAGCCAATAGGAATACTTGGAATTGATGGTGGTGGTAAATATTCATGAAAAAGGACAAGTTTGTGAACGGGAAACACAGATTTTGATAATGAACAACTAAACACGTTACACACTGGACCTTTAAACTGTGGATGAAACTAAATGTGGTATTTGTTAATGCAAAAGTTATTATATGATGTGCGAGATTGAGTATTAATCACAGACAAAGTGTGATAAAGTTAATTTCAAAATGCGAATTGTGTTTATTCAAATTTTAATAACCTTCCAATTTCCTTATTAAAGGGGTGATAGAATGCAAAACCGATTTTACCTTGTCATAGTTGAATAACGACAGTTCGGTGGGTAAATAGGACATACATAGAAGCTCAAAATCCCATTGATACCCCTATCCTCTGCAAATCTCACATTTTGAAACTACATAGGCATATGCGTAGGCTACACCACTGACCTGAGGTCAGTTTAGTCTTCTGAATCTAGCTAGGTCATGCAGATCTCCAGAGGTACGCTATTTAATTACTAAATTTACTTCTGAGACTTTTTTATGTGAGAAATCAACTATGTAGAGGTCAAATATGGGCCGTTTTACGAAAATTGATGGCTAATTGCAAATTTTGTCCGACTGTGTGTCGCAGTTCAGCAGGAGCTCAGTAGGCTATGTGGCAGCGGCCGGTGCTGCCTCGCCGCTCGGCGTGTCCTACTTCATAGACTCGCTGTGAGCTAGCTGGATCTCCGTCACGAAGGGAAGCCCGCAGTGCTCCATACCCGCGCAAAGTCACCGGTTCTGGGTTACTGGACTACAAAATGCCGAGGCCCTGATGGAGCTCCAGGGCCTGCAGCTAGCCGCGATCTTTAGCTACCCATAGGATGAGGGGACAGTAGCAGCTAACGAAATCCCTAATGTTCACAAAAATGCATTAAATTGAAATCGGACACCATAGTTACCTTTATAAGACCTTGGGGTATATGTTCTATAAGTGGCGTGACGAAATTCAAACTGTAAATAGACTTTAATTATGCCGAAAGTGAATCTAACTAGCTAGCCGCGATCTGTACACATAGCTAGGATTGAAGCCAAAAGTAGCAGCTAACGAAATCCCTAATGTTCACAAAAATGCATTAAATTGAAATCGGATACCATAGTTAGCTTTATAAGACCTTGGGTCAGATGTTATATAAGTGGCATGAAGAAATGCAAACTAAATATACTCTAGTTATGCCGGCAGCTGGCAGCCAGCCAGCTCCGCGGAGCTCCAGTAGTCCAGTAGCCGAGAAACGGTGACTTTCACTGGGTGAGGTTGCCATATTCTCGTCAGACTGTGTGGAGCTTCTAAAGTCCGACATGTCTTACCAAATTTGCAATTAGCCATCAATTTTCGTAAAACGGCCCATATTTGAGCTTTATATAGTTGATTTCTCGCATAAAAACGTATCAGAAGTGAATTTAGTAACGAAATAGCCCGACAAACAACGTATAACTTTGCAGTGTCTGAAATATGAGACCTGCTGTCTCGTCTCCAATGTGTTTCTATGGGGTTCGCTCAAACCAATCAGCGCGCAGCTCATCTAAATATTCATGAGCATACCATATTTGGAAGAAAAGCTCTTGTTCCAAATAGAGCCATATTCACAGGGTAGTTAAGGGCCTAATAAAATAGTATTTGGGCAATTTTCAGCCCAACCAATGTTACATACCCTATTAGGAGACCTTAAGGAACAGTGTGAAATACCCTATATAATCATTCTATCACCCCTTTAAAACAAAATTAGACAGCCAGTCCATAAAATGTGAATTGCTGGACTGAGAAGAATTTCAACACCATGTCATATTGTATTTATTGTCACTGTCTCTTTAAATTCAATTCAAGTCAATTTACGTAATTTAGTTAATTGTCTCTCTTAATTGTCTGTCTGTCTTTCTGTTTCAAGGTCCTCATGTACAAATCTCGTCAGACTGCATTAGGAGGTCAGCAGTCATCCTGTAATCTGTGACAAAAAGAAACCTCTTAAGAATATTACAGTTTCATTAGATCTGTAAGAGGGTATGAAGGCCTCATGACCTTGTATAGCTGTACATCTCTCACACACTTTTCTTTCTTTCTTTCTTTCTTTCCTAATTTGTATTCTTTTTCTTTGTCACACTCTTTACTTTCTCATTCTGCTTTTTTTCACCCCCCTTTTTGTTTTCATTTCTCATGGTGGTGGTTAGAAAAGTGAGGAAGCCTAAACCAATTTCCAGTAGTGAGAGCTATTTTTTAATGTACTCCCTTCACTGTATTTTGATTCTGCAAATAATGAAACAAGTGGATGCATTTTATCTTTTAATAATGCTGGCTTCTTGAAGGCCATTTAATACAGATTTCTGTTCTCAACAAAGTTAATAGTTGCTGTAATTTAAGTTTTATGGCTCCATGTATTGTTTAAATGGTTAAATGGCTCCACTGAACAAGGAATCCCTACAGCAATAATAGATTTAAAGAAATTAAAACAAAGTTAGGTTGTATAACTGATGTTACCAATACATTGAATAAAAGACTGTGGTCTGAAACAAAGAATAATATTTAAGGTTGTTCGTGTGTGTGAATGTGTATGTATGCCAGTGTGCTTGAGTTAGTGAGACAACAGATCAGATCAATAAATTAAGCTGCTCATTATGATGGCCTGCTCTTGCTGGTCATTAAGAAAAACGCATGTAGAATTTGCCACCCTAACCCCTATGAAGTGTGGGTAATTACCACTAATGTATCATCGCCTATTCAAGACCGTAACGTTTCGTTTCTGAGGGCTGACAGTCAAACACCTCTGACCCAAATGTTTTATTCATTCATAAGACTCTTATTATTCATTTTAAGCTCATATTTCACATAATTAACAGTTAACCTTTTTTTCATATTAATGTGAATACACTTTTATCATTGCTTAAATGGTGTAATAATATATTTGTGTTGTTCAACGAAATATCATCGTATCACTGTCAGCCCTTCTAAACCTATAGGGTTGTTGTTATAGATGCATGAGTAGAATCAGCTTGTTAGAAAAAACAAAAACAACTTAAATTTGTATTTGTATTTCAACTTACTTACAAACACAAACTAATATTACAGGCTGGTGCACACACCACTAAGTTATTGAACATTGTCCTTGTCATAAGTCATCAATGTTTTCACTGTTATTTAGGAATATTTGTATAGTGCATGTATAATGCATGCATGAAAAGTATTAAGTAACCACATCATTTTAAATTGCCTTCACTTCTGACTTTGCGTTTGGGTGCATTGTGTTATAACAACTCATTCTAATATAAGCTGCTGTTTTGATGTTCAGATTTAAAAAGAAAAGTCTTGAATCTTCAAGTTTCATATTTTTAGAGAAGAGTCACCAGCAAATCATCTAATAGAAAACTGGATTATATTTTTCGATATTTTCTAATTAGTCCATGTTATTTTAAATTAAAACCTCGTCATTGTTTTAAGAATAAATCAGTTAAATACATAGAAAACTGACAATGTAATTGCATCTATCCCACAAAGAAGACTAGCAGTTTTCCGCGGTTTTAATTTTGGAGTGAGACACAACACTGAAACAACCCTTATCATTTTTACATTGATTTACTGTAATTACTCTAAGATGTTTCACATCAGTTTGATGACATTCAGCTGCAGCCGCCCTTTGCTTTACATAGTGAAGAGAAGTTTTAGTGAGCTGGCTTATTTGTTCTGAGTAAAGAAAGAAATGTGGTTTTATTTGTGAATTAATGAATCAATAATATCTAATGATTACCTTTGAGTTGGATATGTTTTGTTAAAAAAAAAAAAAAAAAACTCAAAAGGTTGTTGTGCATGTCTGGGTAATGCAACAAACAACGTCCAAGTTCAGCTCAACCAGCAAAATGTTGATATTGACACACCAGAAACCAGATACAGGATTAGATCTAACATGGTAATGGAGCCTGCATACCAACATGCCTACAAAAATAAGAGCATCTCTCTATTTTCCAACTTGCTCTGGAGACTTGTACTGAAAATAATTTAACAGATGCTGTTAAATGCTTTGACAAAACCAGCACAGTGTCTATACCCTTATATAAAAATAAACTGCACATATACCTCCTATTAGCCTGTGCATAAACACATGTGCACATTAGGAGACCTCATGTGATATTATGATTCTAGAGGCATCTAACTGCAGTGTTGTGAGGACAGAGGATCATGGAGGGTAATAATGGCTGCATTATTACTCCTCTTATTGTGTCTTAATTAGTGGCATTTAATTATACACTAATGCAGTGAGGGCTATTAAAGACATTGAGGCCTGCTGATCAGGGAATTAAAGCAACACACGCACACACCTACAGGCAGAGGCACACACTTTTCACATAGACACTTTTGTCATTCCACTGAAATTTCAGTTCCCTTTAACTAGGAATCACAGACACCCTGCAGTGTGCAAAAATGTGTGTACGGGGATAAGAGAAAGTGATAGATGAGAAGATATAAACTTTGGAGATCTACATACATGTAGATGCAATAGAGAAAAACTAGAAGCCAGCAAAAATAAATTGGGGAAGATAATGAAAACAGGATAAAATAAGAAGATGATAGGGTGAGGGAGAAGAAGATATGGGTAATCAGTATTATATGTATTCTGCTCGTTAGCAATGATGCCAAAATAGGTATTAATTCTTCACTCCCACGCCTCTTCTCCACTGGTGCATCTCAATTATTTGTTCAGAGGCTGGTGTGACAATAGTGTCGGCTTTGGGAGCCTTTGGGATGCTAAACAGGGGACAGGAGGTTGAATATAAGTCATTTTCAGTGGGCTAAACCTGGCGCTTTGTGCTACTGGAGAGGAGAAGCTTCAAAGCTACGTTTAAACAGAGCAAACAAAAGAGCAAAACTTGATCCACTCGCCCTGTCTGCTTTTGAAGTTGTGAAGCTGCAGCCCAGATTGTCGGCTGCTCATATCCATCTTATGAAGATCATACACACCTCGTGCATCAGCACATATACCCATTGCAGATGTGATTCATGTCATGATGCCCTCACTGTCATGAATGTGTACATATAATGATGAATTATGGAAGATGATAGCTTGACTTCAACCTAAACATTTAAAGTTTGGCTCAGGCTAAGTTTGTTTTTCACAGTTTTTTTTAGATCTTTTTTTTCTCAGATGCATCTCTTGAATTTGGGGGACTCGTGTGTCATGTTAAAATGATGAACATTTAATGATCCTCCTGCTAAATTGTTTATATTATTTAATATACACTTCCCCTGTGATCAATCCAAGTTAGTTGTTCAAGAGGGGTTCTTGACTCCGTTCGGGTGAGCCCAGAGTCATAAAAGCTCAAGGGACTTTTATGTCATTATGTTTTGACTCAGTAAAACTGGCCACATTACTGCATCATCACAGGTTTTATTCTTACCATTATAACTGTATGTCCCCTATACAATTACAGCCAAAATATAGTGTAAATTAAAAAGAATGGGGGTATTCATGTAATATTAAAAATGAGGATCTGTTGCATCTGAAAACTGCTGGTATAGAATAAATAAACGTAGTCATCAATTACACATTTGAGAGAGCAACTTGTGGCAATATGTACAGTAACCTGTGCTGTTATTATTTCTTCTTGTAGACAGTGATATGAACACTATACAATATTTATTAATTGTGTGTTTAGAAGCAAATATTAACACAAAATCAGGAAAATGTAACACATTAACCTAATCTCACTGTAATTTAATATAAAGGAATGCCAGAGTGTAATGAAATGTATCTCAGTTTTGCTTCAATTGTGGTGTGCAAACAGTGATCCACGAAAAACGTTTAATCAAAACGAGTATTTAAATAACTACAACACCAAAGAAGATTCGGTTTTAAGTTCTTTATGAATATTCTCAGATAAATAGTGTTATAATACAAGCATAACATTTTCAATTCACTGCTAAGTAACACACAAAAAAGTGCAACAGGCCTAATTAAAAAAGCATGAAGGCCTATTTGTCTTTAGCCGAAAGGCCTGCCATAGGTTAAAATGGAACAAATAGAATAAGAGCAAAAATATAAACAGAGTTGTTAGTTTACATTTGGAAAGAATTTTAGACTGGTTGTCTCCTAAATCAAAGCTTTCTTTGGGTTCAGCATATCTACTTTTCTGATTGTATTTATCAGTGCCACATTCCAGTATGTGGCAAATGCCCTCACAAATTGTGCAAATAAATTATGATTTCAATCAACATGGGTCTAATGAAAAACTCATTACACAGCACAATGTTAACCTTATTTTTTACAACTCTCCTACAGCTGCACTTAACTTAAACGATGATGCTGCTGAATAACAAAATAATGTGTTTCTTGTTTGCGTTACTTTTCAAAAATGACCCGCAATTTACCCGGTTAGGACAGCAGGAGAGCCGGGTGTAGAGGGTTGCCTTTCCCTTCCAGCAGATCGCTTTTCTCCATCACTGAGACCGGTGAGCAGAGCTGGGCCGGTCCGGACTGCAGCCCCGTCAGACTGGGCACGGGACCCAGGGATGGGGTGGGTTTTATTGGTACGGGAACGGCGGGCAGGGTTTGCCCGTTGGCATTGTGGTACAGGCCCTTTGCTGACACGCTGAAGGGCGCGTACTCGGATGAAGGGGGTACGTGCACACTACCCATGGACTCCGACAGCATCCCGACGTGCGGCCACATGGAGTTGACCACGCTGCTTAGCTGCGGGGGCACCGGGTAACCCAGGTGGTGCATGACCGAGGTGAGGGGGAGCCCGCTGGCCATCACACCCTTGTAGTCCCGTCCTATAATGTTCTCGATCGCGAATGGGTGTTTAAACCCGCCAGACTGTGCGCAAGTAATGCCCCCGTAACCCTGAAAGTGAGGGAGCCGACTCATTGTGCTTGCAGGGCCGGCTGCATGGTCATGGGGGCCGGATGCTGTGCCCAGCTTGCTGCCCGGGTGGTGGTGGTGATGGTGAAAATAATGCATCATCGGGGAGCTCTTGCAGGCCATATGCTCAGCGCGCAGCACCTTGAAGCGCTTCCTTCTCCTCAGGAAGCTGCCGTTCTCAAACATGTCACCGCAGTCCGGGTGCAGCGCCCAGAAGCTGCCTTTTCCGGGCTGATCAGGCCGCCGAGGGATCTTGATGAAGCAGTCGTTAAAGGAGAGGTTATGTCTCAGGGAATTCTGCCACCGTTGGGTATTCTCTCGATAATATGGAAAGCGGTCCATGATGAACTTATAAATGTCACTCAGAGGCAGCATCTTTTCGGATGAGTTCTGGATAGCCATCGCTGTCAGTGATATGTAGGAATATGGGGGCTTCTGGTCGCTGTAAGAGTTCTTCCCAGGACGAGGCATGACTGGTTACTGTTTACTGGAAGGTTGAATTGTTAAATAAAACAGCCTTTAAAGTTATATTTAAAATGATATCATTTAAGGAGCTAATTTCACAGTTTTCATATCAGTCTCCATCTGACGGATCTGTTCCAAAGTTCTGAGCCATTAGATTAGAAGCTGGTCAATTTTCGTTGTATCGATTAATACAGTGTAGCCTAAAGGCCCGCTGCTGTTAGGTAAGATCCGTGAGAGGCTCCTGCATCTCAAGAAAGTTTCTTCTGAAGACTTTTCTCTGTCTATTTATGTTCTTGGCGTTGTGCGTAAAAGTCAGTCTGTGCGTAAAAGTTAAGAGGTTCTTTCAGTTTCCTCCGGTTTCCGCGGCGGTTGAAGGATGTGCGGACCAGCTCACTGTCTGTTCGCTGTCTGTGTGTGGTGTGTGCTCCTCTCCTCTTGTGCGATGCTCCCACTCGCCGAGTGCCGTTTTTGTAAGACCCCCGCAGGTCGCTGGCTCTATTATCTGTTATCCAGACACTTAGGGGACACGTCAGGGGAGAGCAGAGGGCTGTGTGTGTGTGTGTGTGTGTGTGTGTGTGTGTGTGTGTGTGTGTGTGTGTGTGTGTGTGTGTGTGTGTGCGCGCGCGCGCGCGCGAGAGAGAGAGAGAGAGAGAGAGAGAGAGAGAGAGAGAGAGAGAGCGATATGGGGATAAACAAATGAATAAAAATTAGGGGTGGGTGCGTTTCAAGACACATGTTTATTTCCTGTTTGCCAATCAAAGCATCCTGCCAGATTGACTGATTTTAAGCACTAAGCCACTGTGTTTAAAGGGACCACTCTTCTCAATATCTTTCAGCAAGTAGCTAACAACTGACCATGACATATCCTCTGTAGCTGTAACTGACCCTGACCTTTGACCTCTCTGGTAAAAATGTGTCATAAACATTTCAGAAAGCATACATTGCCTATTTTTAAAATCAAGATGTCTTGTGTTCAGATAAAATGATTGAAATAACCATGACGGAGAATGTGGATTTGAATTGCCAACTTAGCACATTTCAATTGAGAGAAATAAATAGTAAAGAATGGAATATATAAATACAATCTCTTCGTTAAATTTGCTCGACTGCACTTTCAGACTTTGCAAACGATAAATCATGTCTTCCTTTGCGCACAATCATCACTGCGCTACTCCTCCGCTCTCAAATACACAAGCGTGCACGCAGACACACAAGCACAGAAAGAAAGAGAGAGGCAAAGAGAAAGAGAAGAGAGAGAGGGGGGGGGGGAGAGCGGTTGTTGTTGATTAATTGCTGAAAGGGGAGTCCGGCGGCTGTCTGTCTGTTCAAACACTCTCCGGTGAATCCTACAAGGATGTAAACAAACTTCATCCCCTGCACTGAATTCTGTTCAGTGGAGAACAACAAAAGCTGCTCCCCTTCCGTATATTTTTTCTCTAGCCAGGTGTCATGACTGGGTCCTTGAAGGCTCCTGTCTTCCCTGGTGCCCCGGTGGGGCCCCGAATACATTACAATAATTAAGCCTTTCGTGATTTAGCCTCCTAGGAGAGAAGTCCAACAATGTAATTAAGGGCAAGCTCGCTGTATTAGGTATGAATATTCAAAACTGTGTCAATTAATTAGCCGGTGTATCTCTCCCGTTATGTCTCAGTCCTTCAGCCTACTCAAAAGGTCAACTGTGTCGACGGAGAGCATATTTTAAAGAAATCAGGTAATTGCAAGGAAAATCACTTTTTAGTGCCACCTCGTTTTACAAAGAGTGAACATTTATATATTCATGCTAAATGAAGAAAGTCGTTGTGCTTGTGTTTTTGTTTTCTTTGCATAATTGTTTTTCTGGCGCCTGAAAAATGAGTTTTGAAACTCTAAGGCCCTCAGAGGCCAACGCGGGTAAAAGCATCCTCTTTAAACACCCGGGAAAGATCAATATTAAATCTGTTTTCACAAAGGGGGCCGTTAAATAGACACCGTGGCTGATCTGCATAACAAAATTAATTAGGTAGTCTACAGCAGTCTTCGCCTGCACCCAACTCCTGGACAAATAACTAGTTGTAAAGCACACCTTCTGGGCATACGGAACATATGCTGGAATTATCCTTAATTGACTAATTACATAAATTACTCATTAAGTTTACAGCACATCAATTATAAAAGATGTATCAATTAATTTTGCATAAATTACAAGCGGCACGCTGCACGAAGAGGGCGGCGGAGGGAATGAGGGTCGTCAGGAGGGGGTCTACTCTAAGGTGGAGCGTTTAGTGTGTGTGTGTGTGTGTGTGTGTGTGTGTGTGTGTGTGTGTGTGTGTGTGTGTGTGTGTGTGTGTGTGAGTGACGGTCGTCTGTTTGTTTCCTGTCTTTAATAATTATTTGTTCAGCTTAAGGGCAAAGATATTCTTTCTCTGTATGCCATTCGCAAAGGGAAAGTGTGTTGGTAATGGCAATTATACTAATAATAATAATCTTAAAGACCTTTCTCCAAGTCATAAGGGGCTCATCGTCGCGGAGAGAGCCATTAAAATCAATTAGCGAGGCCTATTGTTTTCAATGGAAAATTAAACCAGTTTAGGACTGTGGTGCAGAAGCTGTGGTGTAATGGGAAATTATTTAGAGGCTCAATACGACAGATCTTTCCATTTCCCCATAAAAGAGCGAGCAAGTAGGAGCATTAACAAAGCTGCAGTGTGTCTGCCTGTTGCCTTCATGAGTTATCTCACTCAGCTAAGGTAAAGCTATACCATCATTATTCATCACAGTGGCAAACTTTGTGTACTGAATATAAAGCTTTCAGTCTTGTATTATTCTTAACCTCTCTGACCTCATATACTTCCAGAACAACAATAAGAAAACTGTCACCAGAAAAAAATGATTATCCAAAATTTTTGTAATAGTTTTTTTCTTTTGCCCAAACATGATGCGTCATTTCGTATTACCCACCAGTGTCTGTATTATATGCATAGAAATATTTGAATTTGCTGCATACTTTTTGTCTGTGTTTGGTCATAAGATACTGTAAATGGGAATGTTACAGGACAAAATAACAGGAACACCTAACAGTACTATGGAATCCAAATCAATAGACTTGCAATCAGTAATGCTTTTTTGAGCTTTTATTGTGACTGTGCCAGAGAGGTGTATATATTATGTAGTATTTCTGCATGTCTAAAAACGACTATACATATGTTACAGTATATAGTTTAAGTTGTGTACTTACATTATACCATATGTTTCCAAAAATGTTCAGACCCAGAGAAATGTCATTTTTATTAATGACACGGGACGTGTCGTTTGGTTGCCTGTCAGTGGCGAAATACAACCTTTGACCCCTCTAGTTACTCTTACTTCCGTGAAAACACAGGAAATACCACATGATCAGAGAGTAATTGTAAATCATACAATGTCAAATAATTATACTCAGTAGCAGTAATACAGCATTTTTTCATTGATTACATGCCACTCTGCAACACAGTAATACAGTAGAGACCTAATTTATTGATGTGATATTTTAATATCGATCCAGCTTACTACAATGTGCTATGTTGACAAGTGGCTCATGCTAATGCTTGGTGGCTAAACCGTACCAGAATGTTTTTGAGGATTTACGGACATTAAAAGCATCGCACCTATCCCAACAACAGAACGGATGAGACACACTTAAATTCCTTTATTTACGGAGCTATCTTGTGCTACATTGTTAATAAAGACAGACAAACAGCTCTTCGGCCAGGACACCAACTCCAGGCTTCCTGAATGTTAGCTGTTAAACAAGGTAAACTAAGGAGGTCCGTGGGTGAGATCGCCTTGAAAGTGACCAATCATAGGAGGGCTAGTGCCTTCTTGGTTTCCACCCCCAAAATGTCAAAAGTCTGTTGAATTTGGGTGAGCAGAAATCAACTTCGCGAGCAGAGTTTACCTGCGAGAGCGTGTATGCACTCTAACGCTCCCACAGCAGACACTGTGGCTGCTCTGTGGGCGTGCCGCTTAGTTTTACACGTGCAGGTGCAATTCTTTCCCTCTCCCTATGTTTTGTTTAACGCTCGCAGCTACCTGTACAACTCTTGATTGTTAAATTGGTGTTCGCAAAGAGTAATATCTGTGCGTGTGAAATTATATAATTTGCTCGTGAGCATGTTTTATCGTGCTTGCAAGACATGACATAATCCTGACGCCATAAAAGACCATTCCAGACCCTAGGCGCAGGCACCCGTGTCAGGCCGAAATCGAGCCGCAATAATGGCCATCTGGAGGTTTCCGGTCCGCTTCGGAGATGCCGCCCTCCAATGGAAAAGTAAGTCTCACAGTGACGGGAAGTAACGTTACAACCAACCCCTTTCCCCCCGGTGCTAAAAACATCCATGAGGGGACCCAGACACGTGAAATTTATTTTTATATTGTGGTTTTAGCTGCTCACTCCACAGCGCTGTGGAGATAGGCTGGCAATGTGAGTCTGTCTGTGAACAGATTCATTTTAATCAGCAATGGTGGTTAACAATGAAGACAACAACTCCCATGATCCCACGCAACTTCACAATGTCATCAAAAGTCTGTGTTTACATCCATTGTTTGGATTGAGAGACCCCGAGCGGCAGAAAATTACATATTGTATGTTTAATATAGTCTCGCTTTGCCAGACCTTCCTCCACAGCGCTGCGTAGGAGGGTCTAGCTAGTCCACACAGAATCCTGGGATGGGAGAAAAGCGTGCTCTGGTTTATCAACATTTCTTTAAACCTATCACGATAGTCATGGGTGGCGCTTAGCGCCAGATGGAGCCCCGGTGCCACTGCAAAAAAGCCTCGGGAAGGAACTTGTTTTGGTGGAACGTGTATGTTCAAAAGTTGTTTTAGTTGTGCAACAGAAAACTCAGATTGGACAGATAGTCTAGCTAGCTGTCTGGATTTGCCCGGCAGAGATCTGAGGAGCAGTTAACCATAGTCCTCATAAATCCACCAGAGTTTAAAATTCCCACACAAACGGAGCGGCAACGGAGCAATCCCGGAAGTGGAACATTGTGAATATAGACTGTGGTGCTGTTATATTGGACTGCACTGAATGTAAAGTGTTCCTTTAATTTTGTCAAAACACTGAGGGTCTGAATTAGCGCTGGGCAATAGGGAGAAAATCAGATATCACGATATTCTTGACCAAATACCTCGATATTGATATTGCAGCGATATTCTAGGGTTGACAATTGGTGCTTTAACAAAATATCTTCACATTTAGATTTTAGATAAATAATCATCAGTAATGTGGACATAATGTCTAAGTGGGGAAAAGGCAAATAATAGAACAGCTTAAACAGTCTGGTAAGTTTTTTTAAAAACCGGTAAAATACAACACTTATGTCATATCACGATATTACGATATCCAAAATCTAAGACGATATCTAGTCTCATATCACGATATTGATATAATGTTGATATAATATTGATATATTGCCCAGCCCTAGTCTGAATATGTTTCATACCAAGAAAAAAAGGCTCAAACACAGTGCCTATATGTAGATGTGTATTGAAGAATTTTAAATAATTATAATAATCTTAATCTTGATTTTAGAGGGTTAGCAAAGTGTTTCTTAACTGTGGACAGTTGCCAAAAAATGCTCCAAAAAAAAGATAAACTGGAATTAAAATGTGCATTATGAAAAGTACGTGCAAATGGACTTGTTAGTGCTAAAGAAATGACACGAAAAGGAATTTTGGTATTTTTAATTTAAGTTTTTATAGTCATTTAGGTAATTTAGTAATATAAAAAACTGATGCCAGTACAGATGAATTTTTTTAGGTCCTGAGCAGCGAAGGTATGCTTTATAAACATTTGGGCTGGACAGTGATTGGTACTTGTGTCCTGTTTGCTCATCTGCTCTTTCTTTCTCTCTGTCTTTCTCAACATTACCGTATTTTCCTTCCATTTCACACACATACACGCACACGCACAAGCACACGCACACACACACCAACCGGTGCAATACTTGACTAGACTGGATCCAACTTTCCAGTGTACGTTTGTTTTGATGAGAACAATTTAGAGCAATTTGCAGAGGAATGAAAGTAACAGGGGGAACCAGGGTAACCTGATGAGAAATAGGCTACTGGAACAAGAACAAGACATTGGTGGACTATGGCGGGGAATATGGAACTACTAGAATGCTACTACACAAGTGACCCCAGAGAAAGGGGTTACATAAAAAGAATGTGGGACCAATGGATACTTCAAAACCCAACATTTAAGCTAACCTAGAAACAACTACTAGCTCAGCGCTCCAACATCCGCAGTCACAGACTGATATCACAACTAGAGATTTACGAGGTACAACAAAGATGCTTGGCAAGGGGGGGCCAGGACGCAAGGGAGAGCCAGGACGCAAGGTCAGCGGAGGGATGTCGCCATCCGAGGTTGGGTACCAAGCCCCAAGAACAGACAGGCTTACACAAGGATGCGGCAAGGGGAATTTTTTTTGTTTTTATATATATATAAGAGTTTTATTTTAAAGATTATGACCGGAAATCATATTGATTATGTCTGGCTTGACTCTGGACTGAGAGTACAACACACATTAATGCCTCCATTAGTGTAAGACTAGAGTATCACTATCTTCACCACATATGAAACCATGACATATTTTATCCTTATATTGCCTACTTGAGTTCACTGTTGATTCGAATGAATGTGGTACTGAACTAAAAGCCATTGACAGTAACACACACACACACACACACACACACACACACACACACACACAAACACTTATTCATGTGTGTTTTGAGTATTACTGTATGTGTAATGTATTAACATGGGTTCCAGTGTTAAAAATTTAGTTTAGTTTATTAGTTTATAATGTTGTGGACAGTCCCGCAATTAACAGTAAAGGAGAAGCTTTAGCCTCTACAGCTAATTTCCAGCTGTAGTCCCCGGCCAGTTGTCAATTGGCATTGACATATATATATATATATATATATATATATATATATATATATATATATATATATATATATATATATATATAGAGAGAGAGAGAGAGAGAGAGAGAGAGAGAGAGAGAGAGAGAGAGAGAGAGAGAGACCTTGTCCATTTTAAATATTAAAGTTTCATGGCTGACTTTTCTCTGGTTGTTACTGACATGGTCGTCTTTCACATTAATTAAAGTGCTTCCTGTCTCTCTCACACACACACACACACACACACACACACACACACACACACACACACACACACACACACACACACACACACAGTCCAGAAAGGCATTGCAGTGCACTTTGATTCTGGCATTGGTTTTGATCATATTGCGGCAAAATGGAAAGAATTTGTGAAAATTGCGGGAGTGTGAGGGGGCTGAAATCAACACTCAAGCCATTGGCAATGAAAGGGTGCTGTCCGTGGTCCTGGAGCACTACAATTTATTTATTATTATTTTTCTCATTGGTAGACGCTGAGGCATAGGCTACGCTACGGTATAGGATAGGTGTGTGTGTGTGTGTGTGTGTGTGTGTGTGTGTGTGTGTGTGTGTGTGCGCGCGCGCGTGTGTGTGTTTTGTGTAGGCTATCTGGGGGACGGTTGGGGGGGGCTCCCTACCGCAGGAAGCGCGGTTGAATCATCGAGCGCGCCTCCGTCGGATCTCCTCTTCCTGCCGTCACACCCACTGCTCGGTGTTGTGGGTTCGCCCCGTAGAGAAGGGGAGGACCGACGGCACACACAGCAGCAGAGAGTGCTGCAGTGCGAGCGCAGCGGGGGACTCGGAAGCGGAGGGGGAAAAAACACACACACACACACACACACACACACACACACACACACACACACACACACACACACACACACACACACACACACACACACACACACATCATCAGCAGCAGCCTTATTGCCGAAACTTGGTCTAAGGAGAGATCTGCAGCGACGCCGTAGCGACACAGGCCGGCATGGAAGAGTATTTGCGGAGGGTCCAGAGCAGACTCGGGGTGAGTTGAGAGCCTTCAGCGGCGTTAACACCAGGTTGTGGGTGTAATGAATGAGACCATGACAGGAAGGCATACTGCTGTGCTACAGGCTGCGTTACTGTTGCTGAAAAAGCGTACGGCAAAAGCCTCTCACGTTTATCGGTCCCCCAAGCACCTGTAGCTCGACAATATGACAGTACAGGGAATGAGCTCGTTGTGTTTACAGGAACATCAATGTGTGGATTTGAATGAGGAGCTTATTTCTGATAAGGGGGAGGCATGACATCAACAAGTTTAGCCAGAGGCTGTCTTCCCTGCTATCTGGTTGCTCTGCAGATACTGACTCATGATTTGCATTTAATCCCGGACTGAATATTGGTTCACACATAAAAAAAAGCCTCATGCAAATACCAAACAACCTAATTTATATAGACTAAATGACTGTGGAACCTTTGGGGCACAAACATATTGTTATAGATCATGGATATGTGGCTCAATTCTTTTTACATTTCTGTATACAGTCTTGGTCTGTGTACATTTAGTCTGCCAGGAGTGTCCTGCAACACTTGCACAGACGTTCACATCAGGGAGCCTTTCATGGATGGTGTAGCCTACATGCCTTTGGGCTATGGGCTGTAGGGCCATGAAAACAGCTCTTTCTATATGTGCTTGTTTAAATGGCATGACCATATTATCAGTTGCAGTGCATGGCCATGACGGTATCTTTCAAAGGTTCTGAGCTGTAAACACATACAGTATATTCTCACCTGCTACAAAGACGATTTGTGATGACTCAGTGCCCAGTTGATATTGGCTACACTTTAGGCATTTATATTTTGGCTGAGTTGTTTAATTTCTCTGTTCAGTATAGAGTATAGAACATTCCCAATGTCAGGAATTAATCAGAAAAAGTCTGCCGGCCACTGAAGAGCACACACTACTATCAGTGACTAATTAATAGTAATGATTTAGCTGTTTTGGTTATTGAGTCAACTTGGTGCTGTTTTTCATGCAGGCTTGTAATTGCTTTATGCTCTCAATTAATGATATTTTCAGCCATTCTACAGTATTCAGAATATTGAACTTGACTGTTTATTCATGTAAACAGGTGTCTGTCGGCACAATACAAAAATGCATATGAACAGACTGTCTGGAATTAAATTTAAAGAGGATAAGAGCTTTTATCTAGGATTTACTTCACATAAACGTAGGGGAAAGCTGAGGAGAAGAGAAGATCAAAGAAGCAAATCCGCAGATCAGAGAACAGCAGGGTAATTGAGTGATAAGGAGGGCAACTGATGAGTGTCATCGAATTTGCAGGTAAAGTGTAATACATGTCATGATTTCTGTCTCATACGCACGGACACACACACACACACACGTGCACATGCACACACACACACACACACACACACACACACACACACACACACACACACACACACTTTATCTCTCTCTCCCAGCTCTCCAATATAAACTTTGATGATTCCCTATTTTGCTGACCACTCTCTGTCACTCTCCCTCTCTCTCTTTCTCTCTGCTCTCTGTAGGCCACCGTCCAGAACATCCATACCTCTAATTGGCTGGGCTCTTAGTGCTTACTGAACCTATCTTTCTTTCATACTCAGTTTTTCTCTGTATAGCTCCACAGCTCTCCCTCCTTCACTCTCCCATCGTTTGGCATAGAGCTGAAGCAATGTGCTGAGTGGACTTCTACCATCTGTCCTTCTCAGTCTGCACACACACACACACACACACACACACACACACACACACACACACACACACACACACACACACACACACACACACACACACACACACAATTTGTAATTTTCAAATCTTGTGTGTAAGGTGCGCCAACGTTACAATTTATTCCAATAAATCTCTACTACAACACATAATAGGTGAGATGTAAAACAAATTGCTAGATAAAGGAGGTCAAAATTGCCTTAACTGCCTTTCTAGGCACTCCTGCTGTGAAAACAAAGGTTGGCTATTGAAAGTACAATTATTTTAAAATCATTTATTAGAATGACCGAACCAAAAGGAAAAGGAAAAAAGAAAGCATGGACTGAAATGTTCTTCATCAGAATATTGATACCATCTCTCAAAAATTACTGCAATGGAGTCTAAATCTTCTTATGTAAAACATTTACTTTTTTCTTTGTGCAAAGAACATGGTGATTTGTTCACTGAGCATATTCCACACAAATCACTAACTGTTTTCTTCTTTTTTTCTAATACAAATAGTGTAAATTATACTCAGCCCAGGTCCTTCCTGTGTTTTTTTGTCTCTTTGCCTGTGTTACAGTAAGAGGGTTTCCTCTGGGTGCTTCAAGTTTGTGTCCAGAGACATGCAGTCAGTCGAGATGTCTGTGGGTGATGGACTGGTGACTTGTTAACAGTGTTTTCTTGACTTTAATCTAATGTGCTTGGACAGGCTTCAGTTACTCAAATGGGTGCAAACACCAGATATGTAAACATCTACTGTTTAAAAATACATTTAAAGGTTTTACGGCATCACAGCTTTTTTCTCAGAGTGATATTTGGCTGAATATACAAATTGAGGCAGCAGGGCATCTAAAGGAGATTCATAATACTGTATATTCGAAAACTGGCCTGTGATGAGGAGAGGAGAGGAGAGGAGAGGCTTCTGTGGTGAGAAAGGGGAAAGAGCTCAGAGGGAGAGCACTCAGATTGAAGGATATCTGATGGCCAATGCATGCTCGTGTGCGCACACACACACACACACACACACACACACACACACACACACACACACACACACACACACACACACACACACACACACACACACGCACACACACACACACACACACACTGGTGGCCTTTTCTCTCTCGCTAATGCATGGCTTCCTTTCTCTGGCTATATAGTATTGATTTATTCTCCTTTTCTCTCTCTCCAATGAAGGGACTGGCTGCAGACCTCCTTCCCTTATCCTTCTCTCTCTGACACACCTTCTCCTCTTTCCTCTTCATAGTGTTCTCTCCCTTTCCATTTTTTGCCTCTCATCTTCATTCCTTATCTAATTTCTTCCTCCTTTCTCTTTCTTCTCCCTATCACATTTTTTCACCTGTCTTTCCTCTATTTTTTTCCTTGTTCATTTTCCCAAACTCCTTTACATGTCTGATTCATCAATCTGCTGCCCATACCTACATTTCAGCTCCCCTTTTTCCATAAGCCTCTTCAAACTCATTGCCGTCTTTCCTCCAATCTCACTCCACTCCTTCCTCTCTCATTCTGAGTCTAATCAACAGCCTTTAACCTCTCTCTTCTCCTCCCTCTCTGTGCTTCGGGCTCTCATTTCATTTATCCATCTGGCTCTATGAATCTGGTAAGGCCCTACCAGGACTGGACTGGGGTAAAAAAATCAGCCCTGGACTTTTGAGACCCAGACCAGCCCACCACAATCAGTTGGACACCAACCGTCCTTGCACTCCCCTTCAACAAACGTACATACCAGCAGGATTCAATATTAGCACCATTTACCAGCCAAATGGTGATAAAATAAATGCAAGTGGCAGGTAGATTTGCTTGAATCACCAGCCAAAAAAAAAGTAAAATTTTAACATTCACTAGCCATTTGGCTGGTGGACAAAAAGTTCATTTTGACCCCTGCATACCAGCCCCTGATACTCTCACTTAGCTGAGTGGTAAGTAAGAGAGTATGATAATGTACTCACTGATTCAAAAAGGCTGCCTGGCTCCTGATGGCAAGATGGCTAAAGGTTGAGGGTAGAGCCTGGGTGTCATCAAGATGTCTTGTATAGTAATAAGAGACAAGTCTGTAAGTTAAACTGCAGCTTGTGTTATAGTGGAATGTGGATAAATCAGAAAGTTATAGTACTATGTTTGCAAGTGCTTTAGCTTGCTAATACATAACTAACATTAGCTTACTAACAGCTAACTTGTCATCTCTGATAGACAAAAGGTGCTAAAATCATCGTTTGACATCCTTAAATCTCATGTTTTTAGCTAGCTAGCTACCGGCACTTTGTGGAGTTACTTTCGCCGCCGGTGGGGGCGGGACTCAAATGTGCTCCCTCTTTATGGTAGGATGGAAGTGGGCCATAGTGGGATATGATTGGCCAGTGTTCAGATCAGGGGTGTAGCACAAAAGCCTGGGCCCTGTAGACTTAGATTTTCTATGGGCCCCTCCCCGCATCCACCTATTCATTCTAGCATCTTTTAAGTCCCTTCTCATATGAGGGCCCTGGGTACTCGGTCCCCCTTTTCCCCCCAGTCCGACGCCCCTGGTTCAGATGAGAAACCAACCAGTGGGCCAATCATGTGAACTCTCTCCTCTCTGTGGGCCGGTCAGTCAAAGACCAAGGATGTGAATGGCCTGTGTTCATATGAAAGACACACAAGTGGGCCAACGATGTGATCTCTCTACTCCCGATGGCCAATCCATGCCTGGGCCCTGTGAACAGGAACAAGAAACCAACTCCATTCCACATGCATAATAATCAGTACTTTATTCATCTATTCCCAGCATTCAGCTCCATCAAAATCACCGGCCTCCATTGTATATTTGACAAAACAAATGTGCACACCATAAGATTGTTTTTCTACTTTCAAGGCAGCCGTTGAAGCCATTTTGTCAATAGTCAATCAATCACAGTTAACATTTAGTCGTCTTTGTATTTAGATGGATAGCATGGAGCTGGCTTGTATCTTACTCACAATGCACTTTCATTTGATAGCGTCTGGCCGGCTGCAGATTGTCCACAAGGGAAAGCTGTTCAGTCACCAGCAAACCATTTGTACATGTAATCTGCAATTCAAATACAGGACAGGGAAATGCAGGGAATGCAACTGCATTTTTCTCACAAACATTATGTGCTTTCATTTAAACAAGAAGAAGTAACTATAGGCCAAATTGTTCACTGTGATAGGAGGAACTAGTCTTCTTTGAAAAATGGAGCACTGTTAAGTATGCAATTTGTGGCTAGCAAGTTTGAACATTTTGGTAAAGATTTCTGGTCACAAAACTAACCACCTATGTCTGATTCCTGAATAACTTTGCCAAATAATTTTAAGAGGGTAAACCAAAAAGTGTATGAAGTTGTCAAACTCATACTACTTCAAATACTCACTCGACAGTCCTGATGCGCTTCTATCAAAGTTATTTTTCAATGCCACAAAGCCAATGTATTGTGTGTTAGCTTAAGTTGGAGGATACACTGAGCTTGTGGCTGTAAGGTTGTTTTGTTTTGTTTTGTTTTGTTATCAAGCCAGGAAAGATGAATGGTCAAGGCTTCCTACCGGCCTTTTTCTTTGTGTAAACTTGCTACATCCCCTCCAATCAGAGCATCCTACAAGCCCATTAAGATGAGCTACAAATAGATGGGATATTCATTGTATCCACATTTTGCTGCTTGATTAATGGTGCAGGCGGCGGAGCAGGCTTGTACTAGTGGTGAGTCAGCTTATCTGTTTTAGATAAAACATTACAGATTGACACAGAACACCCATTGCAAGATGGGAATGGGTGAGTGTGATTTTGTGTGTTTCTTCTCACTTTCAGTAAGTATAATGAATGAGGATGCATGTCATTAAAGAGGAAGCCTTTGCTAATTTATGTTATGATGTTTTGAATTCCTAAAAATGTTTTTATTTTCACAAAGATTAATGTTGAATGTCCAGAGACTTGACCTTTGGGTGTGTGCCCCCATGTAACTCTAGGTAAATAACTATTAATTAAGTACCAATACTGGAATGCCATATTAAAATCTAATACCAAGAGTCATAGTCAATAAATGAAGGGAGAAACCTAATTTTCTGCCTTTTTCACACAGAGATGAATGCTTAATCTCTGTAATGGAGCTGCCATTAATGTCCACTTAACCTAAATGAGGAGCGCTTGTCTGCATTGTTTAGTTAAATTAATGGGACTCATCACTTCTCTGATACGCGTGTTACTCTGAGTTTCCAGTGAAAACGTTTCTCTCGCTAATTTCGACCATTGCTTCACTGTTACAAATTATTTTGCCTCTAGTGAAGTGCATATTGAATATTATTCTCTTTCAAGCATTAGCTAAACCTTGCAGCACCATGATTTCATTATTAATGCATACAGTTGGTTTCATATAACACAGTCATGCTGGCTTAAGGAGTTTCAAGTGAAACTGTTATATCAGATATCAAATCAAACAATGATGTACAGTATGTCACCTACTTCCATTGTTGGATGTTGGAGAACAAAGAAATTAAATATCATTGAATGATGTATTATCAAGCATATTTAGAAATGAAGAAGCCAACAATTTGTTTATGTACTATGTGTTTCCAGGCATTAGAGGATCCCATCCATGCTGTTCTAGGTGGACCGGAGCCAGATGTTGACACTGTGGCTGCGACACTGTGCATAGCACTACACCTCAGCCAGGTAACATGAATTCTATCTGTTAGTGTGCAGGTGTTTCGACGTGTTTCAGACGGTCAAAGATTTCATAGGTTAAAAGGCCATATACAGTAAGGCACATGTCCTACCAGTGCTTGGTAGCACCTGGAAGTTGAGCCAACTCTTATGAAGTGAATCTATATTATCAGCCCTCACTTTAGAAACATGTGCTCTGTCTATACAGTATATACTACATACTTATTGTCATAGAATACTGTTTTTGCTGTATCACCTAACCTTTTGAGCTTTTACCTTTTCAATGTAATTTTTAAATGGCATTTGAATCAGGTAGCCACTTGCTCCTCCTACAATATGTAAATGTAATCAAGGACACTCCTTCACATGATAAAGCACACCTGTGTCTTGTCCCCTATTTAGCTGTTTTGTCCCTCGATACCCTGTCGAACAGTCGGCGACTAGCAACTGCGTTGGTCGGGGGGGGGGGGCGTGGTCACGGAAGGCTTGTATCATGTGGACGCGCCAACAGTTTTGTTGTCATTACTTACAATTCCTCATGGGGGCGGCAGAAACTACACACTATAGCTTTAACAATTTAATTTATTCAAATAAAACATACTAATTGCTTAACTTTGTGGGAACATCAGATTCCAATTCTGTTTTTGACTTACTATGTGTGTCTGTGTGCTCCAGAAGGAAACGTCAGGTAGGGTGTGTGTGCCAGTGCTGTGCCGCCGGCGATGTGACGTTAAGTTGCCCGGGGAGACGGTGAGGTATCTGCGGAAGGTGAAAATTTGTGAGAGCTCGCTGCTGTGGAGAGAGGATGTAGACCTTGTGAAGCTTCATCACATCGGAAAACTCTCCCTCACACTGTTGAGAGATGGACTGCTAGATAGGTAAACACACTCACATACGCAAAATATTTTATAGCACAAACACCAGGTCAGTTTGTAGATAACTTCAGTTCACGGTTCAGTGACACACACACACACACACACACACACACACACACACACACACACATACACACACACACACACACACACACACACACACACACACAAACACACACACACACACACAAACACACACACACACACACACACACACACACACACACACACCAAACAGATCCAGACACAGTGGGTTTTGGCTCAGAAGACTATTTGTTGATGCAAAAATGAGATCGAAAGTATGTTTGGGTGTGCATTTCTGGCCTGTGTGTGTGCATCACTCATGACCCAAAGGGGAGTTGTATTTATGCAAATGCCTCACAATCATGGCTCCTTCCCCTGCAGCCATCCATATCTCCCTCACCCCTGTCTTCTCCTATCCTAGCTCTGAGTACCACACCTTGGAGTCCAGCATCCTGCGAGTGGTCCATCATGACGGGCAGCAGGACGCAGGGGATGATGGGGCATCGTCCGTGGTGACGACAGTTGCCGGGGAGATTCTTCAAGAGGCAGCAGAGCACATCAGAGCAGCGCTGGGGGAGACTCTCGGAGGTGAGGGAGGCGCAGGCGCCCCCCAGGGGTGTGTAATGGGGCGATGAAGGAGGACACACACAAATCCCCTGACATGACTCGCTTAACACCCACCAGGAGAGATGGAGAAAGAGAGAGATGAGGGGTGGTGAGTGTGAGTAAGGAAGAGTGCTGAAAGACACACAGAGTCCTATAATGTGACTCTTTTTTATTTAAGTTAGTTTAGTCTGTTGAGTTGTTTTTGTTCTGTCAGGTCATATTTTTCCACTTAAGGGGCTGTTCATTATTTAATTAAGGGGCCACCGGAGGAGTTTTGGGACCTCTAGGCTAAAAAGACGTGATCCTTCCCTTGCCAGTAATAATTTTTCTATGACCCTCCAACATGATTTGAAAAAGAGGCACGACCCTCCCCTTGCATGCAAGTTTGCACTTAACATAGAAGTACAGATGCCATTTGATTTTTTACAGCCATGATGTACTTGAGTTAACCTCTGCATTCTCATCTTACACATCCCACTCCTCTGTTATGGTGTGGTGGCCATTTCAGTAGATTTACTCACTAACATTGTTGTGGAAACACAATAAGCATGGAAACTAAATGCACACTTCATGCATTACTGCATTACTTCAGATACTAAGTTCCTCCTCTAGTAAACTAGTATTCACATGAAATAAAACAATAAAACATTGAGACCATTCAGCAAAGGACACTGGGAAATAACAATTCAACACTGGTTGCTATGGACTCGTCACTAGGCTTCCTCAGTCATTATATTTTAGCACATAGGTAAAGGTGCCGAAGCTGAACATTATCCAAAACACATATGTTTATTTTTAAAGCAGATTTTAAATTACATTGTAACAATTTAACAATTCGCCCTTATGAAATCCAATCGCGGCACGGCTGTCTTAGAACGCAATAGACAGACGGTGGCGGAATGCCCCGACACTTAAATTCAACTAAAATGTAACAGTGAACAATCAGTGTTGGACCTACAGTCTGTTGAGATGCCTGTCCAAACGCAGTAAAGAAGCGCAGTCACACCATAACACTTTAAGACACGTTGAGAAAAAAGATCCGTATTTTGCTGTAATCCCGTAATGCCATAGTCAGACCCATCTGCTAGGGGGCCGAGACTGAGAGCTACATGGATAAATATGCATCAAACAAGCCACTTTGAAATTTTGCTCTTTTCATGAATACAAAAGTTGGGTGACCCTCCCCTCAACAAAGAATAAAAAGACATGATCCTCCCCTATTTTCCTCCGGTGGTCCATACCATAAATACCGAACGGTCCCTAAGTAAGAAAATTGTTACACAAAATCAAAGAGAAATCACTTTATGTTTTAAATGGATAAAAGGCAAGACAATAATAGAGAAAATAGTAAAAGGTAGATAGCGGCCGAGAACAAAACGTGTGTTTCTACGTATGTACTGTGTATGAGAGTCTCACAACAGAATGTGTGTATCTGTGTTAGCTTGGGTACAATAATATTAGTAATATAAGTAATAGCATACATTTTATACTAGATGGTTTACTGCAATTAAAATTACACTACACTACTTAGGGTGACTACACAAATACTTGTGTCTGATCAACAAAGAGTAGTAAATTTGCAGTGTGTGTGTGTGTGTGTGTGTGTGTTGTTAAGTCAGTTACAGCCTGCCAAACAGGTACTCAAGTTGTCAATGTTCAGCAGCTGGAGGTCGGGCAGAAGACATGAGTGATCTCGGTTCAATAACACTGCTACTTTTCTTCTCTGCCGTCTCTCACTGTGATTTACAGAAAGACGAACAGACAGAGTATGGTCAGATAGCGAAAAGGTGAATTAAGGATGGAGTGAAAGTTAAGTCGAGAGACACATATAGAAAAAGAGAGATGATTAGAGTAGGAGAGTGATGTACTGTGTGTAGTCCAGTTCTCTTATTTCTCTGTGAAAGCTCTTTGGACAGTGCATTTTCAGGAGAGTTCAGTAGCTCAGCTCAATTCCTGATCTTCATAAACTCTGTTTAAAATCAAATGTTACCAGAGGACATATATAACTTTTTATCGGTTTATATACTGAACTGGGCTATTTATGGCTATTTTAGCAACATTTCAGCTTTTATTTACAGTAAATGTACAATGTATAGTTGTACTGGATATTTTCTACAAACTGCATATATTTTTGAGTTGTCTTGATTAAAATGAGACCAATAGGAAATATTTGGTGGAGCATAAAAAGCACAAAATTGTAAAGACTTGAAGTAGCTCACATGGCCATTGTCCCAAATGTTGCTCTTGCCTTTCATTAAATGTGTTGATTTACTAACTATTGTGGTACCTCAGTGATGGCACTGTGTACATATAGTGTAAAGTCTAACCTTACTGGATTTTCCACACAAAGTTTCACAAAAACAACACAAAAAGTTATTTTCTTTTGTTATTGAACCAAGACTGAACGTACATGAACTTATGAACAAGAGCCAGAGTGTGCATCCTGACACACCCAAATGTGTTTGTGTGTTTATGTGTCCACAGAGGCCTTGCAACTGCAAAGTGAAGCTTTGTGGATCAAACATGGCCGTCAGTCAGCACAACTGGAGGAGCTCATGAGATCCTTGGAGCATTGGAGTGATGTCACTGCAGGTCAACATGATGCAGCGAAGCTACAAGGTGCATATTATTTTATTATTTATTTTATTTACCTTTATTTAACCAGGAAGAGACTCATTGAGATTAAAAATCTCTTTTTCAAGAGTGTCCTGGTCAAGACAGGCAGCAGTACAAACACACGTACATACAAACACAAAATACACAAAATACACAAAAACACTAAAAACATAAAACAACTGAAACAGCAAATCCCTCAAAGTCAACCACAATCCTAAACACATCAGGCAAAACATCTACAGCCAGATGTGGCTGCCTCCAAGTCAATCAGCATCCTCTTAAAAGCGACCAATGAGACCAGCTCATTAAGTTTCATGGATTTCTGTAACTTGTTCCATATAGAGGGAGCAGCAAACTTAAACGCCTTTTTCCCCAGTTCAGTTCTAACCTTTGGAACAGACAGAAGGAAAAGATCCTGGGAACGAAGATTGTAAGTCCCGATACTATTTAAACTGATAAAGGTCAGAAGGTAGGATGGAAGTAGATCTAAAATAGCCTTGTATATGAAGATATACCAGTCTTGAAGTCTCCGTCTTGATAGAGAAGGCCATCCAATACGTTCATACAGTTCACAATGGTGAGTGAGGGCTTAAAAACCAGTGATGAACCTCAGAGATCCATGGTATAGCTACAGTGTCCAGTGCATGTAAACTTTGAGACGAAGCATGCATGTGTAAAACATCACCATAGTCAAGTCAAGTGGCAGCAAGCAGCCTCTTTCTAGATTCGAATGAAAGGCAGGATTTGATTCTGAAATAAAAACCTAGTTTAAGTTTTAATCTTTTTGCTAGCTGCTGAATATGAAGTGTAAAAGAAAGAGATTCATCTATTAAAATACCAAGATATCTGTACTCAGAAACACATTCAATCTTCGTACCCTGGGAAGTGAGGATTGAAGGCAGGTTTGATTTGGATATTGAATTTGAAAAAAGCATGACTTATGTTTTTTCAGCATTTAAAACAAGTTTTAAATCATAAAGATTCTGTTGAAGCGTGTTAAAAGCAAGTTGTAACTGGGAGAGGGCCTGGTCTGGGGTGGGTGCTGAGCAATACAGTACAGTGTCATCAGCATAAAAATGAAATTTTACATTAGACACATTATGATCAATGTTATTGACAGAGGATGAATAGCAGTGGCCCCAAGACTGACCCCTGAGGCACTCCTTTTGTTATTCTGAGATAGCGAGAAGTGCTGCCCTCCGCCTGCACACACTGAGTTCTGTCTGTAAGGTAATTAACAAACCAGCTGACAGTGTGTTCAGAAAGTCCAGCCCTACACAGTCTGTGCTTAAGCACTATGTTGTCCACTGTATCAAATGCCTTAGAAAGGTCAATAAAAAGGGCTGCACAATGCTGCTTGTTGTCCATGGATTCAATAAAGTCATTTAAAACCTTAAGAGCTGCCGATGTTGTACTATGCCTTTTTCTAAAACCAGATTGGAAGTCAGATAAAACATTATTACTGTTAAAAACATTCTCTATTTAAAAAATCCTTTAATTGATCACTATTTAAACACGCAGAACGGCTTTAATTGAACACAGAAGAGTTTATACATAGAAGAGAGAGAGATGGGGTGACATACAACCCATCTCTCTTTGGTTATATGGATTGTGTCTTAATGATATAGAACCTCTGTGTTCCTTCATGCAACGCAATAATAATTGTACAGTGCTCTACCATCCTCATCATATTGTCATCTTATACAGCAGGACACACCAAATTGTGGTATAAAGCAAATAACAGACAATACAGGTGAAGCTGTAATAGACCTTTTATGGCAGACATTTTGAGTTGTTATAGTAGGAAAAGCACCTAATAAAAAATGAATGATGGCCCCATTCTTTTTATGTGTCCCAGTGGCCCTGAATTTGGTTGCACCAGCTATTTGTAAGTTCTTTCTAAGTTTAACTACAAGCTAGTTTCAAACTACTAAGTTACTAAACTGGGGTTGCACCATTTAAAGTTAAGAAATGTCGGAACTGGTAAATATTTTGGTAATGTAAAAAACAGCTGCTAGGAAACATCTGTAGTAGTCCAATCAAAAACAATCAACAATGTAGGCTAAACAGGAAGTCTGTAGCATCACCATAGATGTATTGTAAGAACTGGATACCAGACTCAAAGATGGCACCCACTCACTTGAATAAAAATTGCTCACTGAGACATTATGATTCCCACTACTTTTCTTGGCAAGACACACCCTGCGCAGAGTGGTTAGGCAGATGGTTGAGGTTAGGCATTGACCTTGAGTGGTTAGGGTCAGGAGCCCCATTGGTCAGGGGATAGGACCTTAACGCACAAGCATGGACGCCAGGCCAATCCTGTCTTGCCAAGAAAAGTAGTGGGATTCATAATAACGCCTTGCTGAGTGCATAAACCACGATAGTTTTTAGCTTTTGGGTTTGCTTTTTGGGTTTGCTTCCTGCACGCTGTGTTTCTCCTGCTCCACCCACGCGTTCCCGTTCAGCCCATAAGGTTTACATTGGGATGACATCACACACATAATAATAGCTTTTCTAGGGTCTGGGAAACCTCTACAAATATAAAATCATTATGGATTAAAAAATTAATAACACACAAAAAGTGTTAATTGACCATTGCAGTTTTAAGATGCAATATGTAATACTGACAGCTAGTGTTTAAAATAGTTACTGCAGTACAAATTCAAAATACTGATGAGAGTCGTCTCCCCTGCCCCCTCCTCCCCAGACTTGAAGTTTAAAGAGGTTGCCAGTCTGAGACCGCAGCATTTGTTGCTAGACGCTTGTCTCCCATAGCCAGACATTACTTCACAGTACAGAGAAGTAGCTAACGTTAGATGCTGTCATAAAAGCCTGTGCTCACGCGGCGCTCTGTACCCAACTGACAGACATACTTTTTCGGCTTAGAATTACAGTAGGAACCGCTAAAAACACAACTACCTCACTGTCCTCTCCACCCGACAGACAGACACACTTCCTAGGCTTAGAATTACAGTAGGAACCACTAAAAACACAACAATCTCGGTGTCCTCTGCACCCGACGGACAGACACACTTCATTGGTTTAGAATTACAGTAGGAACCACAAAAAATAACACTACCTTGCCGTCCTCTCCACCTGACAGAACACACTTTATTGGCTTAGAATTACGGCAACAATCGCTAAACACACTGCAAACTTACGGTCCTCTCTTTCCGATTAACAACCCCCCTCTCTTGGCTTAAAATAACTCACCGTTGTCGGCTACGGCCGCTGAACAGGCTACACGTTGTAAACAGCCGTGGCCCGCTTGCTTGGTCCTCCGGTAACGTTAGCAGTTAGCAGGGTTAGCATGGCAGTGTTAGCCAGGACCAGTCGGGATCACTTTACTGGCTGTGTCTCAGTTGTTTTTGCGAGTAACCACCTTGGGTAGTCTAGCTATATAATTCAATGTGAGTACACAAATTTTGAAATGACATAAAATGCCCATCCCTTGTAGCCGTGATAAATTACCTGAAGCTAATGTTTACCTGTTCAGGAGGACAATTAGCCAACTCGGTGTCCTTTTGGGCTCTAAGCTGTCTACATCTTTCAAATACATCTCCAATATTTACCCGGGGTTTGTTACGTCTCTTGTCACGCAACTGTTAGAAACATGCCGGTTTGTTTTTAAGTCGGGTAGAATTTTTCTCTGTTGATCCTGTTCATTTTGTTAGCTGCTTTCATACTAACGTTACAGCTGTAGCGTGCTGGGTTTAAGCTTCTACAGGTATATCTGGCAACCCGGCCTGGCTGTCAAACTGGGCAGTTGATAACAACACACAGGCCAAAACACAAACAGAAATTCCGTCACGAAATGTAAATTTCAAAAGGAGAAAATACTGGCATTAGCATTGTCAGAAAAGATAGTATTTTAACTTAGCATGTTTCCTTAATATCTGATGATACATTGGGGTCATTTTTGGATTTATTACAGTAAATATATTACATAATATGTAATGTAATTAATACTTAATGTAATGTAAAACTTTTATCTGTAAAAGTTTTACACGTCTCTTTATAATGGTGGTTGACAGAGAAAATTATTGGCCACAGGGGACTTTTCCGTTGCAGTAACGTGAGTGGACACTGGAACAAATTGGCAGCCAGGCTGTGTGGCTATGCCGTTCACTTAATACTGTACATCCATGAGCATCACAAGCTGTAACGTAACTGCCAAAATGACAGTTTAAGGAGGCCAAACAATACACTGTTTTTAAACGTAACTGCCAATCCAGCAAGATGAAGAGGCTTTAAACTAAATGTGGATACATTTAACATAGTTGGAGGTTCTCTCTGTGCTCTGCCGTTGACAGAATTGTCAGGTAACTTCATTGCTTAAAGTTCAGTATAATCACTGTAGTATTATTTTGCTCGATGGCACATTTTCCGTAGTATCGCAACATCCTTTCTATTACCTCTCACTTCTGGAGAGGGCCTTCATGCTTGTTTTTTTCTGTCCGTTATGAAATTGTTTTGTATTCTTTTGTGTGTGTGTGTGTGTGTGTGTGTGTGTGTGTGTGTGTGTGTGTGTGTGTGTGTGTGTGTTATATAACTGTTTGTGTGTGCCGACTGGATGTAGACTTGGAGCAGCTGCTGACTCTGGAGCTGAAGGAATTTTCTGATGGACAGATGACCATAGCACTTACTTCAGTGACCACATATAAGGAGGTAAATTTAAATCTTAAAAAACATCTTAAAATGCTGGATTCCATTTAGTTTCTCTTCAATCAATTAAAACATGAATATCAACCAATATTTACCAAATTCAGGGATTTTGTTTTCTTTTGAAATATGACAATATCTTTCTGAATGTTTGAATGTTGAAGAAGAATACTATAATTAAGGGTAAATTAAACCCAAGATATTATTACAGGACAACAATTAAAACTATGTAAATGTGGATTCTTAAAGCTTGTGTGCTGACATAGAAATAATGGCTAATTAATATACTTATTACTTACATTAATGGCCTCATTAGCCTCACTGGTTCCTTTTAATACATCAGGGTGATTATATTCAGATATAATGTGGTCCACTTCCCTTTGTTAGTTGTTTTCAAAGAAACTCATGATGACTTTTTAAAAGAAAAATGTATGAATGAATAAAACTTTTTCAAGAACATGGTTCTTTTTCAAGAACATGGTTCTTTAAAAAAAAAAAAAAAAAAAGTTACTTTTGATGGCTTTGTTGTTTTGGATACATCACACTGGTGCCGTCATTTTGGGGATGTGTTGTTATGCAAGTAGAGGAGCCCCTCTGATGTTGTGATGTTCTGCATTTGGATGAGATGCAAATGGAGGCCTGAGAGCCTCATACACAACCAGGTATTACCTGCCTCCCCACTGATATCCTAAAATCCAACACACACACATACACACACACACACACACACACTAAAACATACACACAATTGTATACACATTTGTGGAATGTTTGTGTTGACTTTTCTATCTTTCTATCTCTGTCACTCTCTTATTCTTCCTATTCACATTTGCAAACGCATGCACACACACACACAAACACACAGAGGATGCTTAAAGCCTTTAAGCCTACCCCTTGCTTTTCTTCCTGCTGCAACTTCTAATGTGTTCACCCCCCTCCCATCATCACCCCCCCCCCCCCAACAAAAAAAAAATCATTCATTATTTCTTTTATATCTCCTTTTCACTTCCAAAGCCCATTTTTCTCAGCGGCTGCCTAGCGTGTGGTATTAGGCTATGTGTAAAATAAATGATGTCTGTAGCCGTAGGGGTATGGCTCTGCCTCCCCCAGAAAACTACCTAACGTCCAAGGAACATTAAACACCCAGATCCTCGTTTAGCGAATAAATAACCCTTCATTTGAATGGCTTTGTCTGTGTATGTGTGCACCGGACTTTCTGTGCATATTTTACCAGCGCTGTGCCTGCATGCTGTGTGTCAGGAGAGAGAGAGACTGAGAGAGAGAGAGAGAGAGAGAGAGAGAGAGAGAGAGAGAGAGAGAGAGAGAGAGAGAGAGAGAGAGAGAGAGAGAGGGCCCATTAGAGACTTAATATAGAATAAATGGCCAGGGGCCTGCGTCGCCAGCGGACCCTCCAACTCCACAGCGTCATGGTGGGTTACTAATGACCTGAGATCGGGCTCCAAAATGAACTCCTTATATGCATGTCATTTGCAGTGTGTATATATTTATATATTATTTTTTAATTGTGTTTGAAAAGAGAGTAAAACGGTATGAGAGTGTCATTTATTGAGGGGGCTTAGGGAAGTTCTGCCTTAAATGATTCTTTCCAGAAAACTAAATAAATTAGATTCAATTAGTCTTTAATGGTTTATGTGTTTGTCAAAATGTGATTTTTGTCCCTCTGTGTGTGTGTGTGTGTGTGTGTGTGTGTGTGTGTGTTAGCAGTAAAAGAAAAGACAGAGTTGAGGCTGTGATTGCCTAGTTAGCAGAAGAAAAGCTTCAGAGTGTGTTTGGTGTAACGATATGGACACATCGTATAGACTGACTAATGTATTTTTTTACTCTGTACAAACATGCATTAGTCAGTCTGTGTGCTCCTTTATTATGTAAGAGAAAAGTGTGAATGAATGGAGTTTTATTCTTTCAAAATCACTGCGCCTGTCTCGATGTTTATGTGTGTCAATTATATTTGCTCATCAATGTGCGCAAATATTTCTATCAATTCTTTAAAAAATATTTTCATGTTTGGCTACAATGGCACAAATACTGCTATTTAAAATATCATGAAAACTTTCCAATGTTGCTGCAGATGGGCAATAATTATATGAATTTGTCTGTGGGGCTATGTGATCATTTTTATTTGTAATTCAGCATGTACAAACAGCTGTGTTGAAGGTGTCACATTGTATAATGATAAAGCTGTGAAAGCTATGCTAAGTTACATATTTGCAATGCAACCTTGTCAGCTTTGCTTTATAGCATATGGTTGTATTCAGTACGTCAAATCTCAGTCTGCACCACAAGAATGAGACTTTTCTGGTTGTCTGCTATATCAATTACTTGTTTGCTGTTTAAATTTGTGCTATTTTTCTGTTGTTTTCAAAATGCCCCTGCTACACCTGCAACTATACTAAGCACGTTCCCTTATTGCTGCAGTCCGTGCATGTTGTAATATCTACTTTCTTTAGGTTCTGCATGCAGTATTTCTGCTTTCCAGAAACAGAATATGTCTAATAATTACCAGCTAAAGTTACAGAATCTTAGTGAGTGAAACAAAGTAAACAGCTCAGAGTGCATCACCTCCATAAATGTCTGCACTGAAAACACTACTGTTTTTATTGTGAATGCTTGAAGCCCAGAGCTGTAATTTCTATTGTAGCCTCAAAAACAATTTGGCTTGTTGTCTGACATTTGGTCACTAAGTAAATAAATAACAAGAGCAATTTACACTGTAAGTCCTTATGAGTTGCAGTGGTCGTACATCCATTGAAGCTTGCGTAGTCTATATACATTCTATAGATTTTAAAGTATTTCTAGGAAACTTAAAAACTAAAAATATAAGTAGGCCTACTTGGTAAAATTCTGTATTAGAAATTACCAGTTGCCTTTAGTCATTTCTAGTTATTATGTATTGTTTACATCTATTTTTGTGTGGCAGTTTTTATGTTATGGCAGAAACATATTGTGTCTTATGCATCATAAAATGTTCTATATTTGCTGTTGTTCCTCAGTATTCGTTCATTCTCTACAGTAATCAGCCCACACAGTGGCATTTACTTTTATGTGGTCAAGCCAACTGGGATTTTTTTTCTTTCTGTTTTTTAAAAAGTCACCAATTTGTCTCTGTGTACAGAGGATGCTACATTGTCTAATAGACCGGTGCAGCACTGTGTCAGCTAGCAGCTAGCAGTCACCACATGAGCCAAAAGGGGTCGCGATCCTTGCTTAAGGGCACACAGTCATTGTGCAGCATCACCTGTAGATGTGAGAGACATGACAGCTAGTAGCTAAATTGGCACAAGGTAACAGAGAAGTTGGAAGCTGTTTCTTGCTTGTATGTAATGTTGTGTGTAACACTTACATGAAGGTCAAATTAATTAACATACTAAAAATACATTATTCACATATTCATGCCAGGCAGTGTGTATCAGAGGTTTTCATGGCTCAGTAATTAGCGCTGGCAGATGAAGCATTGGTTGGATAAAGAGTTGTCATGCTGTGGAGTTGATGAACTGTAGGAAGGACAGGAGCCCACGGTCACAAGCACACACACAGTCATGATTATGTGAATAATATTTTTTTTGCGTATGTTAATATGGACATCTAAGTATTCCAATTCTGTTTTAGAGTTCTTTCTTTTCTGTCTTTTGAAAGCTATTTCCACTCTTGAGACTGGAGAGAGGGGAGGGGTGGGAAAGTAATAAAAGTTAGCATTTTGGTTTGAGGTTGAAATCTTGAACATAGGCTAATCCAGTGTTCCACCAAAATATCCAAATAATTGTAATGTTTTATTTTCTCACAACAAAATCAATCATCTTTTGTTCTGTATAAGTGTGGCTATCATAACGTGTGTGTGTGTGTGTGTGTACGTCTGCGTATCTGCTTATGGGATAATGCATCTGCTTACGACCTAACATTATTTTGGACGTTTTCTTTGCTATGTTTTATGTTGTGGATTTATTTGTTTAATTCTTTCTGTGCATGTGTGTTTGTGTGTGGGTGTCCATCTCTCCGTCTGAGGTACGCTTTAGGTTTCATTTTGGCAACGTTGATTGTCTCTAATGTTGTTTGTTCACAGTCCTCCGGCCCTTCTGTTTGTTTATGCGGGGCCAGTTTTGCCCTACGCCACTTGCACAAATAATTATGCTCACTAATGAAGGGGCCCGCAGCCACGGCACTCGGTAAATGCCTTTCTGATGAGAGGCACTAGGAGACAGCAGGTGCAGGGTGGGCCTCCCAGGGACTAAGATTGAAGACCAGGAAGTCAGGGTGTCCCGCCCCTCCATCCCTCTCTTTCAATTCCTCTCTGACTTCCTGGTTCTTTCTTTCTTGCTCCTTGGTGATTTTCTTAGTGAGGGTATTCATTAATACATACTGCTGTAGCCACTTTATAATCTTTCTATTCAAAATCTATAGGCATAAACATAACATCCTATTTACAGTAGCATGAAATTTGCTAATGCCATCAGGACACGAAAGCATTGTTGTGTTGTAGCGCTTTATATGGGAATACATTCAGACAAATGTACACAAAAAACATCACTTGTATCTGCTATGTGAAAATAATTTTGATACTAATTTGTTTGGCTGTAACACACATTATAGGCTGTGTATTGTTTCACATATTTAAGCAAGTTTGGACATAAGACAATCATTCATACTGTATAATTCATACTGTATAACTTGCCCTGATGTTTCTTCCTCATAATTTTCTCTGAAACTCTTGTTCTTTCTCTCATCCCACATTTTCCTTCTCCCCCTGTGGCTTCTTTTGGCTTTGAGGGCAAACAAATAAACAAAACAAAACATTTATAGACTCAGTGCTTGCATCTTGGCCCCCAAATCCCTGCACTTAGAGCTGAGCGAATGAAGCATGCGGAGAAGGCCCATATGAGAAAGACAGACAGAAAGACAGTTGGGCTTCTTTCTCTGCAAACTTTTACCCCCCTCCCCTTTTCCCTCTGTCTTTCCAAAAACTTCCTAAGCAGTAGGCTAATACTCTTGTGTACGGGTGTGTGCGCACGAGTGCGAACAAGAGCATGTGACTGGTTTGTTAGCACATGCATGTGTGAGTTTGGCTGTGCACGTGTGTGTGGCAAGTGGTATATGTGGCACATGTGTGCGTGCATTTGCATGTGTGTATTTGAGCAGGGTGGTGTCAGCTCGCTCCTTGCCACCCCATTTGCTGTAGCTGTACCGCTGTGATCACAGACAGATGTATAAATCAAACCTTGCTTGATGGATTCATCAGGGTGGCGAAACGATCGCCTGAGAAGAACTTGCAACTCTCTTAGCGTTCTGTGTTCTGACGGAAAGGGTATGCAAAGAGCCTAAATGGATGAACGCTTGATTAATTCTTTGCCGGAGATGTTAGCGACAGCAGGAAATGTATTTTTGCTTTGACTGTGTTTGCACGGGAATTTACGCGCGCGGGGCGTGAGTTATGAGGCCTGAGTTTTGTACCTAAGGCTATTGTGCATAATGATGGCAGGTTGGGAGAACTGCAAGCAGCCGCTAAAGACTTGCTACCTGTGGAGCAAAGACAACCAAAGAGAAAGGGAGGGTGTGTGTGTGTGTGTGTGTGTGTATGTGTGTGTGTGTGTGTGTGTGTGTGTGTGTGTGTGTGTATTGGGGCCTAGTGTGAAAGAAAGATGAAGCTGCAAAGTGTGTGAGAGCAAGAGATGAAGAGTGTGACAGGGAAACGGAGACACAGGTGAAGATTTGGGTAAAGGAAACATAAAGGAAAGGATGCCATTAGAAAAAAAAACAAGAGATGTTACAAACAAAGTTAGATTAAAGGGAGAATAATTCCCCTTTGATGCACAACTTCTCTGTATGCCATACGATACTGTACATGGGTTTAACCTACTTTTGACCACACAAACCATTGGTCACTGGTACTGTAAATACTTAGTCCTCGAAGATCTTGGTCAGCAACTGTAATTCCACAAAGTCCAAAGTTGGATTTTCTGTCATTAAAAGTGGTCAGTGAAACGTTGTCTTACACTGAGAGATGCTGCACACAAAGGGCTGTTCTTCAACTATTCCAATCTGTATTCCGGCAACTTGGCAATCAATCAATTGAAACCCTTTCTGAGAGGGTTAGAAGAATGTCTCCTTAGGAAAGAAGCTTTTCTTCTCATAGTACTATTGTCATATTCGTAATATTACCATAAGTAAACCACCAAAAAAAACACCTTCATATCAAAACAAAAAGCCATAGCTTGACTTCGAACTATCACCATCACAAACGGTACACTGATTATTTTTACATCCACCATGGGTGTAAAAAATGTTTTAAAACGTTGATATGCTGCTAAAGGACTTTAGTGTTTCACATTTTATTTTTCCCATACTTGTATTACTATCTTTGTGTTGTGTTACACATATTCTTTTTTCTTATTATTTTAATATTCCTTTCATTTTGTTTTTGTTGCTGTTTCTGTTTACTGTAATTTACATTGAAAACTCTGTCTTATTGAATATAAACATTAAATTATGAAGTACAAGCCATAGTAGTCCTCACTTTTTGATCAGCTGTAGCTTATCTGTAGTACTTTCATGACAAAACCGCCATGTTGTTAACAGCATGCTTTTCTCTGATGCAGTTTAAAGAATTAAAACTGGTAATATTGGAAATATTTGCAGTTTCCAGTGACTGTCTGCTCTTTAATCAAAATGAAAGCTAATACTGTATAAACTGCATCAGAGAAGTGGCGAGCCGTGTATTTTACACCTGGGCCTTCAGTACTTTCCTACAGCAATTGAACCACCTTTGGATAACACCATGACACTAGGACATTATCATGTGGAATAAAGTGATTTAACACAAGGCTCAACACCTAGAGTTTCAATACACTCTTGCAGAGACATGATGACTGAAGCCATCAATTTACGCAGTATGGCAGGATGCTGCATTAGGCCTACATATAGTCCAAATTAATGTAATTACCAAAGAAACAAAAACAACCGGTCACATTTACTCATACGATGACCACAAAGCAATCAAAAACACAAATAACACAATCAGCGATCAACAGGCTTCCCCACAAATTCCAGCCAAGCTGCTGTGGCTCAACAACACACATGACGCCACGCACACACAGAGGCACAGCGACCACTGACACTGCTCAAACCCTTTAACACCGGCCGCAACAATCTAAAGCAAGCAGTAAAAGGCGAAGCTAGTAAAATCATTTTACTAAAATGCAAAAAAAAATCCATTATACTTACCAAAAGCTGCTCATCATTTGCAGAAAAAGTACATCTTCCTTTCTTTCATTAACTTTGCATCTAAAACTCGAAACAAACTAACGTTACTGCTAAGGTTATGTGATGCTAGCTAGTTTTGCTTCTCGGCCACTGTACATTAACTCGTCCAAAAAATGCCGAAGTAGGTTGTAAGGCCAACTAGAAGGCTCTGTCCCGTCAAAGAATACGCCCAACAGGGCAAACACGAAATTTGATGGGCTACAGAATATGACAATCAACAACATTGTCCTTGCTTAAACAGGCCTCAGAGTAGATTTTTCACCCAGAGACAGCACAGAGGGGAAATCTGATTGGATAAAAGCTCTAATTTATGAAATGCACTGGAAGCCGCACAACCGAGGGAGAGAGTAGCAATTAAATTACGGTAATAGACTAGTGGGAACGGACTTTGTAAAATATATATAAAAAAAGGGCTTGTGAGTCGGCCAAAGAGTAGTAGGCTAACGTTACGTTTTGAGTGGATGGCGAGTGCAGGACGCCGAAATGGATGCCAATAAGATTCAGAATGGAAAGTTTACTTTCAAAAAGTTGCCAAATGGTTCCATTGACAAGACCAAAGTGATCTGTGTGTTTTGTCGTTGTGAACTGAGCTATCATCGCAGCACGTCCAGTCTGAAATACCACTTGATGGCCAAGCACACAGCTAATGCGAATTATCCGCCCCCTTGTCAAAGCCAGGTGACAAAAGCACAAAGCAAGCCGATCCACTTTTCCATGTTGATAAGAGCATTAAAATGAGAAAAAATAATTGGACAAAAAGAAATCTAGTGACATTTAGAATAGATAAAAATGTGCGATTAATTGCAAGTTAACTATGACATTAATGCGATTAATCACGATTAAATATTTTAATCGTTTGACAGCACTAATATTATATCTCTATATATTATATATATATATATATATATATATATATTATAATATATAATATTATAATATATTATGATTCTGACAATTTCTTGGCCAGCAGAGAAGGCCTTGCTGGCACTGACGGCCCACCTCTGATATAAAGTAAGTAAGTACAGTGAAGAGTTTAAAGGGAAACTCTCTGTTTGTGATATCTCAGCTTACCAAAAGCTTAACAAATGAGAAACAGGTTTCTGTGTCCGGATCCTAAGGTTCTTGGAGACAGTTAGCAAGTGGATTTTTATAGCTAACATGTTGGTAATTTATAAGAAAAGGCAATCTGTGTATCTGGGGGTGGCAGAAAGAGGGAGAAAGAGGAGGGGCAGGCAATATGAGTAGTAATTTACTCAGTTAAGAGCCAAATGGCAGACAGACTGTCGCCCTGCGTGTTATCTTAGAGATTTGCACTCTGCTCGTTTTCTGACTATATTTCCCTGCCTTTGTGTGTGACAATGTGTGTGTGCAGTTTTGTGTGCATATGCACGCAGTTGGGTAGTAGCTTTAGAGTATCGGCACCATTTGAGCATTTCTTTGTTATTGTACTGTAAATCATGAAGACTTTATTGCTTTACCAGAGCTCATAGTGTACATACTGGTACATGTTGTTCATACACTGAGATTTTAGTAGACGACTGCAGGCGGATTTATGTGTGTATCTGCATGTGTCAGGGTTACATGAGCATTTACTTGTGTGTTTGTACTTATGTGAGTGAATATGTGTGTTTTAACGAATCTTGGGAGGCTTCATTGCACTCATCAGGATATCAGTGTTGAGAAATGGCAGTGTCAGTGAAGTGACAGTTGTGTGTGTGTTAGGATTGATGGGCCTGAGTCTGACAGCAACCATATTGTGAAGAGAGAGAAAGATGGAGGGATGGAGGCAGGAACAGAGGGAGTAGTATTGTAGCCCTCTCATCCTCACAGGTTAATATTGACACAGCCTGGGCAGATACAGCGCCTTCAGCGCTCATTAATCACTTTCAGTGGGCCCATACAAATACACTCACACACACAGGCTCAAGTAGAGAGAAGGACCACACACACTGTATGACACAGCACACAGAAAAAAATGCAAACTTTCAAAGTCAGGCAGAATTATATACTGTTTGGACAAGTCATGCAACATGAAAAAAAAAATTTTTTTAAGAATATCCGACACACACATTAATGTCAAACTTAGAATTCTTCTATTAGCTTTACTAAAAACGACAATACCTCTTTTGTTTAAAAGTTCTACTTAAACAAGCACAACAATTTCGACAACTTCACAATACAAACAGTTGTACAACAAATCTAGATTAATCAAGCAAATATGTTTTTTAAAAGTATCACTTTATGTGTAACTGCGTTGCAAATGATTGTTGCCATAACATTGTTGTTAATCATTTTAGAAAGAAAAAAAGCAAGTTCCCTTGACAAGCAAAACAATTAATTAATGCAACTTTCCATCCATCAATCATTGTGTGTGTCACTGAATTACCATAATCTGTGCATGGTGGCTTTTTTAAGAGCAAATAGTTAATTTCCAAACAATAAATCACAAAGTGTCTCTCCACCCCTCTGTGCGTTTTGACAGCTTCGTCTCTCATAGCTACAGATGAAGGCTTACTTGAAACCACTTCAGTTTGGCAAAAAAATTTAATCATATGTGCAATAAAAGGCAGGGGTCTAAAAAAGTTTTCTGTAACCAAAATGTTTATTAATCATTTTGAGACTATTACAATAAAATGTAATTATTACTTTTTTATGATTGGTTCATTAATAATATAATTTCAAAAAAGTTGCATCTGTCAAGTAATTTGCATTACACATTTTAGATCTTGATTCCTTCCCCGATTTTCTTTTTTCTTTCTTTCTGCTTAATTGTTCTTTGTTTCTTCTCTTTCCCAGGACTGGCATGGTTATGTGGAAGGGATGAAATCATTCAGCCATCGCCATGGCTATGATGGTCTGGTGGTTCTCTTATCCATCAATGATACAGTTCATCATCCACGCCAGCAGATGGCTGTCTACTCAAACAACACAGATCTCCTAAACCAGGTAAACAAAATGTGAGACCACCAACACAGCCACGGATACGTCAAGAGTGAAACATAAGTCCTCTGATAAAAACAACTCAATGAATAACTTTGGGAACTGGAAATAGGCATTGTGATGTCTGTTATTTATTATCAAATTTCCTGAATCCCTAGATATGATTTCCCTTTTGCTAAATTATCGAGGATTGCAACAGCAACTTGACAGGTGTGTTGAGAGGTGTGGGCTGTTAGTTTGGGTAAAGTGCCCTATGGAGAAGGTTGCTCTGGTAAGGACGGTCAGTAACAACACAGGTTGTTGTTGGCAACCCTGTCACCTTCTCATCTAACTCTTAGCAAGAAAGCAAATAAACGTATTTCCCAAAATGTCAAATGTTTGCAAGTAAAAGTAGAAAAACATGAAATATTACAACGTGGTGGCTTTCATTGCAGATCTGCTGTGAGTTGGAAGAGTCTTCCAGCTGGTCTCTTTCTGGTGAACTGGAGGCCAGGGAGAGTCTCCAGGTCTACCACATTCCTATAAACACCTGCTTAACTTCTGGTACTTCACCTCTGCTGGCAGAAGAAATACAGGGCCTCCTCAAGGACTTCGTTGACCGGCGGAGCTCTGTATTAGCCTGCCACCCCAGCAGTAGGACATCTTCCACAGATGGAGTGGCAGGCAGCGTGGAGTTCTCCCAGGGATCATCTGGTATCAATGACATGGATGGCTCTGACATAGAGAGAGCCGAAGGAGGCATTGGAGATGTGGTGCCAATAGCAAGGTAATTAAGTACATCCCTTTGATTTTGTTTCCTCCAGTGTCAGTGAAAGTCATCAAAACATGAAATTTGAAGAATATTAATATTAATTATTCATGGACCTTAGGCAAAAGTTGTCACAATTATTTGACAGTGTGGTTTTATCTCTGTATATAGGGTGATGGCAGATGGTGCAGAAGACACAGGAGGTATAGGAGTTGGTGCTGGTGGGGAGCTTGTGAGCCCTGACAGTGGTTTGACCACCATCCGCAGCAGCCGCTCCTCCAAGGAGAGTTCAGTGTTCCTCAGTGATGACAGCCCAGTCGGTGAAGTTATAGCAGCAGGAGGGCAAGCAGCAGGGCCAGGAGGACTCTTTCTGAGAAACCCCTCTCCCCTGGGATTGCTATCCCTCTCCCCACCTGTTCCACCAGAGAGGAGGAAGAACCACTCTGGCAGAAATAAAAGTGAAAACTTTGACCTGTTTAGTTTTAACCCAGTACATAGCAGTGACCACTCTACGCCAACAAGAGGGGAGTTGGCAAATTCTGGAGTAGGAGGAGATGAAGGAGAAAGAAGAGCGGGGAGCTCTAGCTTATCAGAACTTGAAGAGCTGAGCTTGCTGGATTTCTCTGCTCCCAATTCATTGGGCGGGCTTGACAGTAGAAATTCCTCCATTGACCACCATGGTCAAATCCATGGGAATGACATGATTGACACTGTGGTTCCTCCAACTCCAGTCAACAGCGTGGTAGGTAGCCGCCCAACCAGCAGGTGCGGGGTCAGGTTCTTTCCAGAAGATGTAGTTGAAAGGATCAATGGCCTGCAGCACAAGGACAGTGTATCATCGTCATTGTCAGAGACCTGGGAAGAACTTGGCTTTGACACACAAGGAGCATTGTCCTCAAATGACAATAATGCCTGGAATAGTACCAAGGAATCTGAAAGCCTGCAGAATATTGTGGAGGAAGTTAGAGGGAAAGACTCAGTTGATTATGTGACAGAACAAGAAAGCAGAGAAGAGATCTTAAAGTCAGAGAATGCCCACCAGAAGAGAAAGAGCCTTGAACCCCAGCTTAGTCTGATCACAGAGCAGACTGAAACATACGACACCTGGAACCCAGATCCTGTATGTAACGATCAATGGAACCCTGCCACTTTGGCTTATCTGCAGTTGACACCACCGGAGGAGGAGGTAACTGGAAAATGCAGGGCTGATATCATTGGAGTGAAAGAAAAAACATCCTCATTGTCGAGAAAGAAAGCAATCCTAACTTTAACTCCAGACACATCTAAAGAAGAGGACGAAGGGGTACAAGGGAAAAAAGGAGACAGACAGACAGAGCTCCTAGACTTCTGGACGTACTCAGCTCAGAAGGGATTTCTCAAATCGGATAGCGGGACCACCACGTCTTACCCTGAATCACTAGATATATGGAATATGACAATCTGGGATGACAGTCTATCACCTCTCACGACCCCTGACAACTTGTCTGGAAACTCAGGTTCTTTTTGTGGGGGGAACCCCAATGTTGAGGCTGGCACATCTGTGGAAAGTCCACTAGGATTCTCTGATGGTGGAATGGTGATGTGGAACACCACCATACAGGAAGACAGCTCTTCCACAATAACAAGCCCAGAAGGACCTGAAAATGGAAAGGACCTTAGTCACATGGGATCATTGGATGCTAGTGATTCTCCCGAGACACATGCATGCAAACAGGTAGAAGAACAAAAAGCTATAGAGGAGGAGAGATGTATGAATAAAGTACTTTGTCAGACACCTAAAGACCTGGGGGGGGGAGGTTATGAACACAATGTGAAAATAGTCATAGAGGCAGCAGAAGGTAGAACACAGGGTGAAGAAACAGGTGACGATGACATCCAGAGTTTTCAGAGACAACAGTCTGTATTGCAGAACTTGGCATCTGAACATTCAGAAGATGAGACTTTTCCCTGCCAAGGCACTAACATGTGTGACCTACCTGTCCCTAGCATGGTCACCTCTACTTCAGAATATGACAATGTAGGAGCTGGCACTTGGAGCCTGACATCCTCCCCTGAGACCTATGCTAGCCCCGTAGTAGACATGATACAGCTAGAGCAGCAGTCTAGCCCTTTTGTAGCTGTGACAAAAGCTATACAGGTAGATGAGAGGTACAATCAGTACGAGAAGACTGATCCTCTGGGAAAGACTGATTACAGAGCAGTCATTTCAGACAAAGAACAGCCAACCAACCAGGTGTTCCTATTTGAGGGAACAAGTGAGTTGGGTCACATGATCAGCAGTGAGCATAAGTATGACAACAAAAGTGGAGAAGGATCAGAGGAAGCTGATTGGCTAGAGCAGCCCAGTGATCATTCCCCATTTGTTCTGGTGGACTGCTCTCTTGTCACTCAGACCACTTCAGCCAATCATCATGCAAGTCCAGGAGAAGCTGCTGAGACACAAATCCAGGCTGATCAATTATTATCCCCAAGCATTTTTGAGTTGGACAAATTTGTTGCCAAGAAACATGTTCTGTCATTTACAATGGCCCAAAATAAAGATGGGTTTACTACTGAAAGCCAATGTGGCACTGGCAATAAGAGCATTGGAAATGTGGTGGGTAAAACAACAGAAGCCATGTCTCTAAGCTCCAGCTCTGGGGGGGATAGAGACACACTAAAGTATAGCCCCGACAGCCTTCACCCAGGTAGTCAAGACGAACTCAGGTCCAATTCTGATGGAGATTCGTCATCAGGCCTAGAAATGGATTACATCATTGTGTCTGGCACAGTAAAAGAAGCTGAGTTTTATGATAGGCCTAAACAGGGTAACAGACAATCAAAAGGTACAAGCAAGTCCATGGAGACATTTAGCATGCTTTCCTATGCTGCCACAGTACTGCGAACCCATGCCCAAGCTGCAAATAGAGAGCATAAGGAGAACACAGAACAAAGTAGGCAAAAACAAATGATCAGAGATACTGACAGTACACCTAGCAAAGTTGCAGAGCAAAGTCAAGCTGTCTTATGCGCTCATTACCATGCAAGTCTTGATGATGCCACTGAGCATCACATGCCAGAAATTGTCAGTCCCAGCCAATCAAAAAATAACTCTGAAGCTTTACATCAGTCAGATTCAAGACCAACAGGTTGCAGTCAAACACAGGTAGAAGGAAGCTATGACGATAAATCAAGCATTGTGGCCAGAAGTGTGTCTCCATCTTTAAGATATCCGTCAGATCACTTCCTGAAAACCAGAGAGGAAGTTTATGTCCATTCACAGATCTCAATGGAAGATTCAGATGAGGGTGGGCAGTCACCCTCGGCACCCCCACCAGACTTTCAAGTCTGGGGGGGTCAGTTAGCGAGACAGGACGCACCACAAACAACATCTGAACCACAATCACCTGTACTTACCAACAGTTCAGTCTCCCACACCAGCTCTTTGATTGGCACCCCATTAAGTGAATCTGGTATTTCTACTGACAGAGGACTTGGATTACCATTTTCTGGAGATTTGATGGAAGAGGAGAATGATGAGGAAGAGCAGGAGGAGGGAACTGATAAAGAGCACACTACCTTGCCAACATGGACTTCAGAAGTACAAAGTGCGAGTGAGGAAAAACAACAGTTTGGATGTTCTGATCTGCTTAGTTTCACTGAGGAGCTGATTGGAGGTTCTTCATTGCAACAAACAGATTTGCAATCACTCGAACCAAAGAGGGTCAGATCCCTACAGAATACAGTGGATTACTATAATGGACAACCTATAAGGACTGTTGATCGTGATAATTGGTCGACTGAACAACAGGCGGGAGACCATGAATCTTCTCAAGATAGCTATTCACGTGTTTCAAGGTAAGCAATGCACATCAAATCAAATGTCTTAGGCTCTGTGCTTTTCTGTTTGTCTGTTAACATTTAAAGTTGTTAAAAAGTCAGTACAATTATACAAAAATAAAAATAAACATGCAAATGAATGATCTTTTCATAAAAATAGAAAATATTAAAGTCATTAGACATACTCAAAGGTTGTTTAACCCAAATTGCAAAAAAATATATATTTTTGTCATGTACATCTACTGTATATCTAGCCATGCTCTTTGAGATTTCTACCTCCACACTAATACAGTTTGTGCTGATAGGCTAGGGAAAGATGTAGAAGTATATTTCCAGCATTGCTGCTTTTGTTCATGACTAACAGTCAGTGAATGAAGATGCGTGCACACACACACACACACACACACACACACACACACACACACACACACACACACACACACACACACACACATACACACACACACCTCACGCTCCCTTAGTTCTCTGTTGGGTTTTTTGAGCTTTTGAGCTACAGCTTTCTCAATGGTCTGTATGCCAGAGGAATATTAGCATTGCTGAACAGACTGTTGAAATCGAGCTAAAAGGCCCTCCTGAGGAATTGAGTCTGATCATCTGTGTGTGTGTGTGTGTGTGTGTGTGTGTGTGTGTGTGTGTGTGTGTGTGTGTGTGTGTGTGTGTGTGTGTGTGTGTGTGTTTGTATTGCATGGGTGAGTGACAGACTAAGACTGACAGAGAGGATGTGAAATTAATATCAGTGGTGTGACTCTGTGTGTGTGTGTGTGTGTGTGTGTGTGTGTGTGTGTGTGTGTGTGTGTGTGTGTGTGAGAGAGAGTGAGTAAGAAACAAACTGTGCATTTGTATGTGGGTGTATTTCATGTGTTCGGCAGCGTGTGTGTGTGTGTGTGTGTTTATAAATCTGTTTACGCCTCATTAAATATGCATTACCTGCCTCATTACAGCTGGAGCCCCACCACAGCTAATGGAAACAGCTCCCCTAGCTCTCTTAGGGTACAAGGTGTGGGTGTGAGTGTATGTGTGCAAGAAAATAAAGGTTTTCCCATGTAGCTTCGACTTTATGTTAGCAACGAGTACATACCATATTTTGTCTGTGTTGTTTGTTTTTTGTGTAATTGTTTTAAATATACTGTATGTGAAGCAGACTGTTTACCTCTCTGTTTGTTATTGCAGACAAGTATTACAAGATATGGTTTTATATGAATGAATGGCATTTGATGTTTAGTTGTAAATCAGAATATTATTTTATTCTGTTTTTTGTGGATTTAAACATTGTTTAAAGTACCGTGTGGAGTTTTCTTGCAAACTTTCTGTTTACATTCACTGTTACTCACCAAAACAAATTGTATGTGTCCTTGAGGCCTAACAAACATGTTGAATGTATTTCCTTCCTCAGAAAACATTTGCAAAGCAGATTTGTTTGCAACTGTTGAAACATGCATTGTTTACATCCATGTTTTCCTGGCTAGCAGTCCTCTTTTTCCCTGCCTTTGCTGGGGCAGTGCTGCATTTCCTGACGCATTACCGCCACCTGTCAATCAGAATGGCAGAAATGTATATCACAACACTTGCATGCTTTAATGTGTACCTAAGATTAAGATATATCACCAGTTTATTTAACAAGCTGAAGAACATAAATTGCCCAATGGCCACTGAATTGTCCTAATTAGAGTATACTGGGCAGTTTTAATGTGTGTTTGATATATGTAAGTTTAAAAAAACTAAACAAAAATTACATTTAAACAAAAAATACATAGACCATACAAAATAACAGGCACAGATGGATGAGGTTCAGTACATACCATTTGTATTTACAATTCTTTCTGAATTTCTCCTTCTTTCTACACTGATCCCAAATCCCCTATTTGCCTAAAAGAAGACACCAAGATGTGACTTCACAGCTTTCCTCCCAGCCAACCAACGACAACGCTGCATACCAGTGGACAGAAAGTGAGAATGTAACTCAGGGTCAAACCCAATATGGCTACAACTACCACCACATTGACCAAAGAACTGAAAACCAGAGCGCCCACCCTGCCTGTTTACATACTAAATCCAACAGCCAGCAAAACACCACAGATGACTATGCTGAGTTTATAACTCATGCCACAGCTATACAGTATGGATCTGAGCAGGCTGAGAGCTATTATGAACCTGGAGGTAATGCCGAGTACAGCTTGGATAATCAAGGTTCCCAGTTTCAATATATGGCTGAAAGCCAGTATGGAGATGACTCCAGCCTCATGTGCACCTCTGAACTTCAGTGCTCTCAGTATCAAGCTGATGGCCAGAGTCAGTATGAGTCAGACCACGCTCATTACCAGTTTGACGGACAGCCAGTCTACCAATCACGTGTACACCCTAAGAGGGAAGATCATGCGCGATATGTGCCGGAGGGATATGTTCACTTTTTTCACTCAAGGTGAGCTTTCGCTCATACAAACTTAGCAATAAATGTTGCCTCTTAGTAAGTTCAAGAGGTCCAGCACTCTGCTTTTTGGGATCGAATATGTCCTACTGGTATCAGCCAAAGGTCCATCCCCTTTGCAAGCTAGCCTCTGCAAGACAATGTCATTTCAGATAGAGGTTTTCTTTCATTGGTCTTTCTTAAAAGCTAAAACGTGATTATTGGGGTTTTCTGTCCATTATAAATGTGTGAAAGAGAGGGAGATCAACAGTGGATGTGGATACGTTTTCCACAGGCCAGAGCTGCACTACTGTTTATTACCACAAAGAGGCAGCACAGATCATTTTAAAACTGTGATCAATTCTTTAGATATCTTACAACATTTTTACCCTTTGTACTATAGCAGCCAAGAATTGATATGTCAAGCCTAAATAAGCATGTGTAAAAGTATATGATTTGTCATTGCATCATGTTACAGGATAGACTATACATGTAGGAAAGGATTAAAGAAGCAGGAATGGTTAAATGTATGATGTATAGATTGCAAAATGTACAGAAATGTGGCTGTGCTTGTTTCCTGGTATGGACCCCCATCTTAAAGGATAGGTTCAAATGTTTTCAAGTCTGTCTTAGAACAATACTCACATGCCCATATGTCTCCTGTCCATTCTAGCCATTAAAAGATCCCTTCCTAACATAGCTTCCAATGGAAAAGATGGGGGACAAAATCCATGCAAAAATAATCCACTCCAATCTGCAGGTGTGAAGTTTGAAAGACATGTCAAGTTAGTTTTATTTATATAGCCCAATATCACACATCACAAATTTGCCTCAAGGGGCTTTACAATCTGTCCAGCATATGACACCCTCTGTCTTTAGACCGTCGATTCAGATAAGGAAAAACTCCCCCAAAAAACCCTTTAACGGGGAAAACATGGAAGAAACCTCAGGAAGCGCAACCGAGGAGGGATAGGGATCCCTCCTCGGTTGCGCTTCCTGAGGTTTCTTCCTTCTGTACAGACAGATATGCAATAGATGTTGTATAGACAGAATAGACCAACATAATTAAAGTCAGGGAAGGCCTATTGAAATATGCTATTGAGGTGTATTATGGGAAATACAGGAGGGGCCAAATGCAGCTTCCTTTTCACATTATCTCTTACCCAAGATGTATTTTTTCTCAATGAAAAGTCAAAGTCATGTTCTGGAATCAGTATTCAGTGTGTGTACATACTTGTACACTGTGTGTGTGTGTGTGTGTGTGTGTGTGTGTGTGTGTGTGTGTGTGTGTGTGTGTGCGTGCGTGCGTGTACTGCAGTTTTAATGTTCCTTGTTAGCAGTTGCATCATGGTACTTGTTTTGCCCCACTTTGAATTCTGATGACATGCCTCCTCTTTGGGATGCACAACCCTCCCGTCTTTCACTCTGTGTTTGCGTGTATACACAACAGACCTTTTCATGATCAAGTGGTCATGTGACTTGATTGTGGAAAGAGTGGTTCAGTCTCTCTGCTGGGAGAAGACAGAGTGAGGGAAAGGTAGGTGTCCTGAGACAGAAATTTAAAACAAGAAAAAAAGAAGAAAAAGCATGTGTGTGTGTGTGTGTGTGTGTGTGTGTGTGTGTGTGTGTGTGTGTGTGTGTGTGTGTGTGTGTGTATGTGTGTGTGTGTATGTCTTTGTTTCTATGATCATGTGTAATGGTTTCTCTGTACTGCCTCCCTCTATTGTTAGCAGGCCTTATGTTAATCAGAGTCTGTTAGAGGGGCTTTGGTTGGGGGGAGGTAGCAACACTGTTCAGTATTGTTTCCTCAGCCCACACGTGCAGGCTGGGAATGAAGCAGTGAGTCGCTTTCTGTTCATCTGCTTCTGTAATCTTTTATGTCCAAAGTCAAATGAACAGATTTGCAACTCTTCCTCATTCAATGTCATGGGAAAAGTTTGATTATTTTTTCTTTGTAGATGATTGTCTTTGGCTTGTTTGGCCCAATACTATGTGTAGCTGTGCCTATGGTGGTAGTGGTAATAGCAATGCTAATTTATGTTGTGGCTCATTATTGTGTTTCTGTGCCTCTGAGCAGACAATCCCAACAGGGAGACGGTGCAGCAGGCATGATGGCCTCCAGTGAGGAGGCTGCTGAGGAGAGGGATAACAGAGAAGGTAAATATACAACGAGATAAACTAAAATAGCTCCTGTTATTTAAAAAACTTTGGATATTTTAGTGCTAATGATTTTTGTTGCACATTATAGGTAAAAGGTTAGATGTGTTGGCAGGTAAATTATAAGATGGATATCAATATTAAATGTTTTGTGGAGATTTGACAAACTGTTTTGAATGTGTTTAACATATTTTAGCAGTCTAAAGGAAATTATGATCATAATTTAGGAGGCTTACTTGGATTAATTGACAAATGCTTAACTAAAGATAAATGTACTCCTCTATTGCATTTAAAAACTCTCTGCTGGGCTGAATTCTGTCTGTTGCCAGAAAATCATGTGAGAGTCAACTTTTAACACCCGAAAAATGAATGATCTTCTTTTAATATTATTCTTTCCAGACAGGCCCTGTTTCTGGATTAGTCAAGGGGATCCATACATTTTTTTAAGAACACCGTAAAAGTACCTTAATTTATAGAAATAAGACCAATGCTTCTTAAAAGATAGTCACATGTGGGGAAATTACAGAAACAGTGGATCGACAACCTTTCTCTGAAAAAAACATAAGCAAATTAAGAAACTAAGAAAAAAAAATTAAACCATCTCTCTTTGACCAGATCCACCCTCCTCTGCGGATCTGTCAGGTGGGTCCAATCAAAGGAGAAAGTTGGCAGCTCCACCAATGAATGTGTCACTGGACTGCAGTGAGGGGTCTCTTCTCTCAGAAAATGCCCTGGACACAGAGGACGAGGCCTCGGATACTGGTGATGACCTCGATGTCAACATAGATGAGGACACACTTGATGAGGCTGACTCACTGGAGTTCAACAGACACGGTCAGACACACACCTGAAGATACAAACACTGGCGGGCCGTGTGTTTTGCATGTACTACGAATCAAGATCAACATGCCCTGGATTTATTTCAGTTACCTAGCTTCACCTAACAACCGCGGTCCCGCATGAGCTGTGTCACGACAGTGGTTAACAGTTCAATCAACCCAGGGTTTCCCAATCCAGCGGCGCGCGCGTTCACATAAAAAAGCCGGTGTTTGCACAGCATGACCAATCGCAAACATCTACCAGAGCCGCATATTTTACATCTATCTATAAATTGCAGGAATGTCTGTCTGTCAGTGTGTGTGTGTGTGTGTGTGTGTGTGTGTGTGTGTGTGTGTGTGTGTGTGTGTGTGTGTGTATTATGCACATATCTCTCGAACTGTTAGTCCGATGGATTTCAAACTTGACAGGTGTCTTGCTACGGGCACGAGTAAGTGCAGTGCCAAGTTTGTCGTTGTTTGGATTAGAAATGCAAAACATATCGTTAAATATAAAAGGTAAAAGAAGCACACATTGGCTTTTGCCGCTCTAGTCGCTGGCCACTCCCCCTCTCACCCTCAGACCCACAAAAATGTGCAAAGTAGCACTACTTTGGACTGTCTTTGACTTTGAATAAACAAACGACAATTCCCGAATTTAAGGATGTTTCAGAATCCCACACATGCAAAGCACAACCAGACAAGTGCAGACAGAGCGTGATGCCACTTATAGACAGGCTATCTATCTAATAAAGCGAGACGTAGCTGTATATGTGTGTCCGTGTTTGGGGGGAAGGTTACCTGCATATAAGCAGACGCCACATGCAGAACGCTTTACAACAGCGGGGGGGGGACTCTTTTCCTGCTATTGTATTAAATTGCTGTGAGCTGGCAGAACATAACGCCCGCAATATGCAATGCGAGATGGGTCAGGTTAATTAAGTCGCCAAAATACCCCCGCAAATCAAATCCCCTACTTCACCGTTAACGGTCAAGCCACTAAACCTGTATGGAAATGAACACCTCTGCTGAAATGTTAAATTTGTTAACGATCCGACACGAGACACCTCTCTCTCTCTCTCTCTCTCTCTCTCTCTCTCTCTCTCTCTCTCTCTCTCTCTCTCTCTCTCTCTCTCTCTGCGTGCGTGCGTGCACACACACACACACAATCCGGTTCTGGTGGTTGATGAACGCAGATATGTGCTGTTTAGCTCTCATAACAGGCCGTATGGGTAGCGCACTGCCATGAGTCCATGACGCTAATGTCTGATTATTCCACATTTTCATTGTGATATTTTGTGATTACATTCTGAATCTGCAGCGTTCTCTATCAGGTAAATACAGTAGTACAATGTCTTCCTCTGATGTAGAAGTAGCCTACACTGTAAGGCAGTAGTAGGCTATACAGTGGAGTTGCATATTAAGTGGTTTGAGGTCCTTCTGTAAGTCATTTTGGGGTACAATTTGGTTTTGATGAATTCTACAAGCAGCAATACCACAGGCCAAGTAATCACCCGTTCCAAACAGGCACATTTTCAACGGGCACTGCACTAGTAAGAGCAAACTATAATTCTACATAAATATGAAGAACACAGACACGGTTTTACAGGCAAAACACAGGAAGCAAAGCTGGCAAAAAAAAAACTGACGCTGTTATGCTAAATCACAACTCTTATCAATATCACTTCCCCATCAGTCAGGCACAAGATCTGACCATAATTACACTTTTGCTTTCCATAAACTGTCGTTGTTTTAGCCTATTATATTATCAGTTGCAACCCTGGCAGTGGTAAGCGATCGTGAGAGCAAATAAAAAATATAAAAACATAATTCAAACCAATGTGTGGCATTGGCAACACACGGCTCAAGAAGCCGACAAATAGCCTATAGGCCTACGTCATTCCCTCCACTGAAAATAAATATCTTTCATAAAAATACCCATCAGGGAATGTTAACGTGGTTGTCAGTCTCTAAATGTTTGAACTTTTATGAGCGCACCTCTCTCTCTCCTATTGATTGGTCAGTAGGCGGTGCTTTAAAACCGGTTGATTTCTAATCTCCAACATAACCTGCTCCCGAGCAGGTTAGGTGTTCATCATAAGTTACCACGGTGATTTAACCAAGTAACAAGTGATCCACCGTTGTGATACACAAAACCCTGGGTTGAACCTGAAGTTACCTCGTTAACGCCAAATCTTGCTTCCTAGTACAGGCCTCCTTCAGTGCTTTCCTACAGCAATTGAACCACCTTTGAATAACCTCACCATGACACTAGGACTTTATCGTGTGGAATAAAGTGATTTAACAAAAACAAACCGGTCACATTTACTCATATGATGACCACAAAGCAATCAATAACACAATCAGCGATCAACAGGCTTCCCCAAAAATTCCAGCCAAGCTGCTGGGCTCAACAACACACATGACGCCACGCACACACAAGGGCACAGCGGCCACTGACACTGCTCAAACCCTTTAACACCGGTGTTGTGCCAAGGTACTTATCCACGCCAGGATTTGTATCCCCTGGCCGCGTCACGCCGCTTCGGTCCCCCTACAGGTTGTCTCATTGGAACTACAGCTGCAGCTAAAAGTGCTGCTCTAACTGCTGCACTTCGAATTCACCTCTTAAATGGAACAAATAGCGACGTGGAAGACTCAACAGGGTTTTCCATAGAAACAAGGGTCTCATTTATCTACATAAATATGTTTATTTGTCTGTTACATTAAGGCGACGTGTGAATTGTTTAATGCGTCGTTTATTATTGTGGATTAATCGACAGTGTTTTCCAAAGTTCCATATTGACATGCACCTTAGCTATAGGCCGACTGATAGGCCTATCTAAGTAAGTCATGCTGGGTTATGAACAATATTTTTTCCTCGTCTTTGCTAACCCGTCCCTCCCTGCCCTCTAACGTGATTTCTGTTTAAATTTAATTTAGTTTAATATGGCTTTTCAATTACCCGCTTTGATCACCTGTCTACCATATAAGTTACAGAGGGGATACACATTATATCAGGCCGTTTTTCACCTGATATAATGTGTATCCCCTCCCCTAGCATGCAAAGGGTCTGTCCTGTCATCATGTGTGTTATTTTCTGTGTCTACCAGGTCACAATAAACAACCTGAGATAATATGGAGATGTCTGCTATTTTCTAGCAATAGTTACAGGAAACAGGAAAACAGCAGACATCTCCATATTATCTCATGTTGTTTATTGTGACCTGGTAAACACAGACAATAACACACATGAGGACAGGACAGACCCTTTGCATGCTAGGGGAGGGGATACACAAAATATCAGGTGAAAAACAGCCTGATATTTTGTGTATCCCCTATGTAACTTTTCTAGAAAACAGCAGACATCTCCAAATTATCTCAGGTTGTTTATTGTGACCGGGTAGACATAGAAAATAACACACATGATGACAGGACCGACCCTTTGCATGTTAGGGGAGGGGATATACATTATATCAGGTGAAAAACAGCCTGATATAATGTGTATCCCCTATGTAACTTTTGCTAGAACACAGCAGACATCTCCATATTATTTCAGGTTGTTTATTGTGACCTGGTAAACACAGACAATAACACACGAGGACAGGACAGACCCTTTGCATGCTAGGGGAGGGGATACACATTATATCAGGGAAAAAACGGCCTGATATTTTGTGTATCCCCTCTGTAACTTATATGGTAGACAGGTGAACAAATCGGGTAATTGAAAAGCCATATTAAACTAAATTAAATTAAAATAGAAATCACGTTAGAGGGCAGGGGTTAGCAAAGCCAAGGAAAAAATATTGTTCATAAACCAGCATGACTCACATAGGCAGGCCTATCAGTCGGCCTATAGCTAAGGTGCATGTCAATATGGAACCTTGGAAAACACTGTTGATTAATCCACAATAATAAACAAAGCATTAAACAATTCACACGTCGCCTTAATGTAACAGACAAATAAACGTATTAATGTAGATAAACGAGAACCTTGTTACTATGGAAAACCCTGTTGAGTCTTCCACGTCGCTATTTGTTCCATTTAAGAGGTGAATTCGGAGTGCAGCAGTTAGAGCAGCACGCTCTGCAGCTGTAGTTCCAATGAGACAACCTGTAGGGGGACCGAAGCTCTGAGTGTACGCGTACTCCCGCGGCCAGGGGGATACAAATCCTGGCGGGGATAAGTACCTTGGCACGACACCGGCAGCAACAATCTAAAGCAAGCGGTTAGCCTTAAAAGCTAGTAAAATCCTTTTACTATAATGCAGAAAAATACATTAAACTTACCAAAAGCTGCTCATCATTTAAAGAGAAAGTACATCTTCCTTTCTTGCATTAATTTTGCATTTAAAACTCGAAAATAACTTACTAACGTTACTGCTAAGGTTATGTGATGCTAGCTAGGTATGCTTCTCTGCCACCGTATACTAACTGGCTCTGTCCTGTCAAAGAATACGCCCAACAGGGCGACATTTGATTGGCTAAAGAACATGACAATCAACAACATTGTCCCTATTCAGCAGAGGGATTCACTCTAAATTCTGAAGGCCTCAGAGAAGATTTTTTACGTGGACACAGAACAGAGGGGGAAATCCGATTGGATAAAAGCTTGAATTTATGAAATGCACTGGAAACCGCACAACCGAGGGAGAGAGTAGCAATTAAATTACGGTAATAGACTCGTGGGAACGTACTTTGTAAAATATACATTTATATATCTATATCTATCTATATATGTAATTATAAAAAATATAATTTTCTGACAATCTTCTGACAGTCTCTTGGCCAGCAGAGAAGGCCTTGCTGGCCCTGACGGCCCTCCTCTGTCAAACATGTATAACAGGACATGCAGACAGACACACTCACATTGTATATTACCAAAAGAAAGTCCAGCAAAATATAAATTCGTTGTTATGTCATCTATGTCTTTATGGCACAAACAGGGGACTCAAAAGAGTCTAATCTGGGTGCAGGAGCAGCATCAAGTGATGCCATCGCAGGACACAGATCAGCTGAGGAGAGCAGGGAAAACAGGCTGTGGAGGAGCGTGATGATTGGAGAGCAGGAGCATCGCATTGATATGAAGTGCATTGAGCCATACAAAAGAGTAATTTCTCATGGAGGTATGCAAATACAAATGCTTAAAATCCATACATACCTGTTATTGCTGTATGTTTCATAGCTTTTGACCATTTGGTCTCTGCTGATGTCCTCCCACTTGATGCTCCCCATTCAGTTGTATCTTGCTGTTTTTTTCCCTTGTTTGAAATGGATCAATAAACTTGTAGTAAATCAATTCCAGCTCAATGTTAGAAACTACTTTGACGGAAGGGTGAGTGTTTTATCTCAAAATGTCCTTGTTTGGAAACTGAAGACACATATGCCACGCCAATTTGAAATACTGTATCTGCCCTGCATTTCCCCAAGCCTCTTTTTCAGTAAGGGGGAAAGGTGGCAAATTGTTAGCAATTTCAAATCTTTTTGAGAAAACAGTTTCCTACAGGACAAAAGCACAGGTTTGTGCATATGCACTGGAAGTGAGACCCACTGTCTTTTTATGTTTAAGGTTATTACGCCGAACAGAATGCCATCATCGTGTTTGCAGCATGCTTCCTACCGGACAGCGACTGTGACAATTACAATTATGTAATGGAAAACCTTTTTCTGTAAGTGAAGCCACTACATCATCAAACATCTGTGGACATGTAAACAAGCCAGAACAATGGACATTAATATGCTGCAATAGCAACATTTGCAATTGATTATGTATATTATACCATTCAATTAACAAGACATTTGCTTGTGTTGCTTTTGTTACAGTCCTCATGTTATGCTCGTCTTACACAGTGTTTTCTATTGTCTGTGTAGGTATGTTATAAGTACCTTGGAACTAATGGTGGCAGAAGATTACATGATCGTTTACCTGAATGGCGCCACACCTCGCAGGAGGATGCCCGGCTTTACCTGGATGAAAAAGTGCTACCAAATGATAGACAGAAGGTAATATGCACACAAACAAAATCACAGAAACTGTAATGTATAAAGGCACACACTCTCTCCAGTTTTTTTTTCTCATAAAAATAGTTTGACCCTTGACAGACACAACAGTGTATTTGTCTCTAATAATTAGGGCCCAAGCGCAGACAGCGGCAAAGGCCCTATTGAAACTGAAGGAATTATTATTCCTACTTTCTTCCGGCAAATTAATCGCCTTTTTGAGGGGCTTAACATACTCAGAAACTCACCAAAATTGGCGTTCGCATCAAGTCGGGTGAAAATGTACCTATTTTAAGGGTTTCGGGAATAGGCGCACAAAAATGGCTCGCTAGCTCCCCCTACAAAATTAAAAAAAATTGAGCCCCTGCAGTACGTTTAACGTAGACTCACGAAACTTGGTACACATATGAAGCATGTCAACACGTATAAAAAAACGTCATTGGAGCCATACTGTAAACCCAACAGGAAGTTCGCCATTTTGAATTGAAAGTTCCAAATTAGTGCGATTTTGGCCATTTCCACATGTCGTACTTTAACGAACTCCTCCTAGAGATTTCATCTGATCGACTTCAAATTTGGTCTGTGCCATCTTAAGACCTTAGAGATGAAAAGTTATTAAAAGAAAAACTTTTCATCATAGGGCATGGCCGTGGCGGGGCGGCCATTTTGTGCGTTTCGCCATCGAAACAGGAAGTGGGTGTAACTTGAGTGTACATTGTCCAGTTGGCTCGAAACTTTTCAGGATTCATAAGAGTCCAACCCTGAGGACATATAAAGGCCGTTATTTACTCAAAGTCATAGCGCCCCCTAATGGCAACAGGAAGTAGGCCTAAAAGTCAAGGTGCTATACTTTAACGAACTCCTCCTAGAGATTTCATCAGATCGACTTCAAATAGACAATGGTCTACACCCGTTTGATGTAGACCATTGTGTGAGGTATCATTGAACTCAGCAGAGAGTTCCCTTTTCATTGGAGATGGTTTGGCCCGTCCCCTATGCTTAAGCCACGCCACCTTTCATAACTAGTGACCCATTTATCGTAGACTACTGTGTGAGGTATCATTGAACTCAGCAGAGAGTTCCTTTTTCATTGATGGCGGTTTGCCCCGCCCCCTACACTTGGTACAACTTTTGCAATACACCATCTCAAACGGCGCACATCTGATGGTTGAGCAAATGCAGGGTCGTGTGGATCGCCGTCCACCAGTAACCCTGATGGGCAAAGAGGAGCGAGGGCCAGTCCAACGCTGCTTGCAGCTTAAATTATATTAGTGTTTTTTATTTTCTTTAGTGTTGTTTTTTCTTGGACTGGGATCTTTTACATGGGGGCATTATTTTTGATTATATATTACATATATTTATATTGAGTTTAAATAACATTATATAACATTTGTATATTATGCAGCATGTCTAAAGCAGACTGTAATGAAGAATTTCAAATCACATTTGTTTGATTAAAAAGAAAGAAAAGCAACCTTGAATGGCAAAAGTGGAAAAAAAAATCATCTTTGTCTTTGTAAAACCTTTTTATTAATGTGCTCTTTAGAAAAGAGAGACTTTAGAAAGATTTCTCACTCAATATCAGAGTGTATGTATGTAGAGTACAGTACATACATAGTACAAAATAGTTTATATGAATACAATAATGCATGCTCAGCTAAACTTATATCAATACATAATGATTTTCACTTCCTTATTTGCTTGAATGAGTTGGTTTTCACTGTGATACAAGACATAGCTATAACTCAGCCCATGATTGATAATTGTTTTTTTAATTTGGACATTAGTTCCATCACTTCTTATCAAGATAGTTTCATAAGTAGACCAGTAGGGGTCATACCTATCATAAGTACTGACTGGAATAAACATAAACCTTTTTTCTAATGTTCAACAACAAATGTGTGATGAATTAAGTTGTACCTTTTGACTGTAATTGTTCTGAACAGTATCCAGCAGGGCAGGTTAGCAGCCAGCCTAAGATTAACAGAACAGTTATGTCACAGATTATAAACTCTGTCAGAAATCACTCCCTCATTCACTACTCCCTATATAATAGACAGGCAGTAGTTTACTTTATAGTTAGCAGTAAATTGAGATTTCTGACACTGAATGAATCATCATTTTAAGTCATCACTGATAGGTATTTGGCACATCTATAGAACGCAACACATTGCATTGTGGGATTGTTAACAGAAATAGTGTACATACCATGGACAATAATTTTGCTCACTCCATTGTGGGAAGATTTGATGGCACTTTATGGACCTTTTTCACAGCAGACATTTTGACTTGTCATAGTAGGAAAAGCACGGCTGAAATTGATAACCTTAACGATGGCTCAATTCCATCAAGTGTCCCAGTAAGCTATTTCAGTGAGTCAGCATGCTCAATACCAGGACCTCTTCTAAGTGGAATGCAGCCATCATGAATGATTTTGAATACACCTGTGCTTTTCCTACTATGACATGTCAACATGTCTGCTGTAAAAAAGGTCTATTAATGTAGAAAGATCACACTCAAATAAAATGGCAGACAGTAAATAAAATAAGTGATACGTTAAAACGTACTTTATACCTGCCAGCAGGAATGGTTATGAGTTATAGTTATTAATGAAGCGTTTACTAATCTTTTTGCACCACTTCTGTCTCTCCTCCTGTCCCATAGACTGAAGAAAAACCTTAAGATGTTCATCATTGTCCATCCTTCCTGGTTTATACGGACTTTGCTGGGAATCACCAGACCCTTTATAAGGTCTCATTGTTGTACTTAACATATACTGTAGATGACACACATCACACAGGACAGGATGTACATCACAGGTTTTATTTCAGAAAGTGCACACATTGCACTCTTAACTTTACCAATAACTATATATATTCATGCCACCAGTATCAGTCTATCAGTTTCGGGGATACAATATTTCACTATCTTCATCTATGGGAATCATTTGTGATCTATTACATGAAACCACCACAGATCACCCTTTATGGCCCTAACAAATGGCAGGATGCATAAGAAATAAAACGACAGGCCTAAGCATGCAAAAGGATATACTTCCTGACTGAACTTATGCTATTGCTTCATCACATTGCACCATACTGAGATCAGTGATGTAGTACTATTTAGTTGCTATTTTCTGGATTTGTGACTGGACTTGGATTCACACACTGATGACTTGGAGTCAAGGATTTATGAAATCGTACTTGAGCATTCATGAAATAGGACTCGGAAGTTGGATGAAATTTCTGACTACTTTTATGTGTAAAGGTCATAAAAATAAATGTAACTGCTTCATGCAGGGGTTAGTGATAGAGTACTTGAGTCCTGGACTCGAGTCACTATTCTCTGGACTCGTGACTCGATTAGGACTCCAACTCAGTTAATGGTGAGTCGACTCTGTCTCGACTCTGACTTCTTTGCTGACTCGGATTCTGACTTGGACTCGAGCACTGGAGACTCGAGAATTGACTCGGACTCGACAGTGGTGACTCAACTACAATACTGACTGAGACAAACCTTTATGGTTTCTGTTTTCTACAGCTCCAAGTTCAGCAGTAAGATCAAGTATGTGAACAGTCTGCAGGAGCTTGGGGAAATCATCCCAATGGAGTTTGTCCACATTCCACCCAGCATTGTAAAGTGAGTCCGCCTGTTAACATTCACTTTTTGGTGGTCACACAAGGTGAAAACAAAAACACATTTTACCCTTGTTTGTTTGTATTTATGTGATTATCTTGAAAGCTTACAATACCACTTAATGGCAATCTGTCAGGAAACCTTGTCCGTTTTATCTATTTTTGAGCCTGCCATCATTATCTGCATAGAGTGACAATGTGAACATTGTAACATTAACTACCATGCCTCCCCTCCTCCATTCCAGTTTTGGCCGTCAACTTGACCTGTTTGTCAAAACTGTAGAAGCTTAGACAAGTCGTATAATCGTTTGTTTCCAGCGACTGTTTGTGGACTAAAAAATCTCTCACTCTGCCCCAAGGTATGACGAGGAGAGGGGTATACACAAATTTGCATGCATGAGGTAAATGACCTTACCTGCCTGTATTGATCAGTTGGTTGTGTAGAATTCTCCCTGAAAAATCCTTCAATGCTATTGAATTTTCTCATGCTGGGACTAACCTTTGACTGCCCTTTGGCATAAAATGAGCAAGATATTGATTTTCTTACTTCTCTCAGTCTGGGATGTGGCTGTCCCTGTGAATTGGTTAATTTCACCTTTCGTCTGTGACATTTTAGTAGAAATCAACAGTATAAACCCTGAGGTAGCTGACTAACAACTGTTTATACACAGTCACTCCCCAAGCTTGGCTGGTCTGATGGTTTCTTATGCAACTTACGTGCAATGCATAGTGCATAATGCATAGACTCCAAACTGGAAAATACTGAGTTCTCTGTTAGTATGAATGGTTGCAAAGGGTTTAGAGTTTCAGTCAGACTTTCTCATAATTGGCAGCAAAATATTACTGCAGTGTAAAACAAGGTATGGATGAGGCACAGTATTTTAATTGCAGCTGGCTAATGATAGCTTCCAGTGAGATGAGTTAGAACTATTAGCACAAAGCATTCTTGCAAAAAGCAGTGCCCAGTTACCACAAATACTAAAACAAAGTCATTACAGTAGCAGTGTACATTGTTGTATGTTGCTTTATTGATCCCACCACAAGATTACTGACCTGACTCACCAGATGGTTTGTTACTCAGAACCATCTGAGAAGCCGTCATTGGAAACTGTTTTCGAAAAGGGCAGGCACTTTCAGAAAATACTTGGCAGGTTATTTGGATGAATCATTTGTCCATCATGGACTTCAACCATTCAGATTTCTTCACTACCAACGGAGCCAGTTGGTTAATCAATTGTTTTGCCAGTCGGAAGAAGAGTGAGAACATCTTTTCCATCGCAAAAAACCTTCAGTGCCGTTCTTTTCTCTTCTTTCAATGAAGAAATACTCTCCAGTTCTGATATAACTGATGCTATTGCAGATTATACGCTAACCTCTTTAGGAGTCGCCACTGTTGTTTTGAACGAGCAGCCGCCTCTCCGTGTCGTCACACACACCTAAACCTCAACCTAGCTGCCAGTAGCTCCTCACAGGACGCTGATTAGTCCGAGTCACGGTGGCTCAGACATAAACGCATTACTTGAAACAAACAAAACAAGATGGATTTTTGTGTGATCTCTTAATATCGCGATTCTCGTGTGATATTGTGATATTGTGATGTTGTGATATTGCGAGAATCCAGCGGGCTTGCAAGGTAACACGATTGCCCCAAAGTAAAAAAAAAAACACAGTGGCTTTAAGGTATGAGGTTAAAATGAGGTTAAGGTTTAGAAAAAGGCTGTTTAAGGTTAAGGAAAAAAGGTCTTTATCACCCGCAGTGCTATAATGTCATACTTCTTTGCTACTGAGAGGAGATATACACGACTACTGGTGAGGACAGAATCTGTGGAAAATACTGTAGAATACCATGAAAAATATGATACATTAGATTTTATGTTTATGATTTTTAGGATTACTTTCTATTCAGCCATTTCTATTAAGATGTCAAAAAAGATCAGTGTAAAAAGAGAAACAAGTCTGTTTTCAGCTCACAGGCTGCTAAAAATATTCACTAACACACTTGCTGATGCTTTAGTGGAAATGAGAGAGAGATGAGACCTTGGAAAAGTCAAAGCTAATCTAATCTAAAATAATCTAAATATAACTTTAACTTTATCCATTATCTAAGGGGCCATGGCTTGAGTGTGAAAACAATAGATTGACCAAGACCAAAAAAAGTGTTTAAGTTTTGACTGCTTTATTGTTGGGAAATCACTCCTTTGACCTTGATCACTCCCACTTTAGAGCACTGATGCTTGTTTTCCTTTCCTTCCATTTACCCTCCCCTACCCTACGGCAGTGTGAATACAGGCTACTAATCCCCAGTAACTGCATGTGTACTGACAATATGGTCGCCCCCCTGACACTTGTTTACCTCCCTCACTAACCTTTGCTCTCTGCCATCCAACCAAATGCTAAACCAGACTGGATACAGAATTGCAAGACACAGCAGCTAAGTAAGTAATGGGCCATTGTTCTCTGTCAGTGAGTGAATTTAACAGAGACAAAGAACATGATTGCTATATACAGTATTTCCCCATTATTTAATGAAAAGAAATTGCCCATATAGTCCAGGCAAAGTAGCGTTTTACGACAGACTAATTGTAAAATAATTTTTTGCAGCTTAGATCATTTCTATGAGGTGTCCAGAACAACATACTAAAAGTCCTAAGAAATCCTAGTTGAGGAAATATGTTAAATTCTCATCAATCCGAGATGTGTGCCAGTAAGGCCAGACAACAATACACCCCAATGGGGCTATTTTTTTCTTTTACTCCTATCAAAATGAAACTTTACACAATGAAAGTACCCATGAAAAGTAAATTTCTTTGTATTACAAGTTTCTTTGAAAATTAATTTTAATATGCAAATGAGCTATACACTAATCGAATATGCCCAAAATACACCCAAATAGGCTTAATTTTTTCCTTTACTCCTACCACAATAAAACTTTACATAGTAAAAGTATACATGAAAAGTAACTTTTTTTTACTAAGTTTCTTTTGAAATTAATTTGAATATGCACATGAGCTCCACACTTATTGAATATGCCCTAATTTGCATAGGCAGAAACACCATTCATATGTATGACAAATACATCGGCCCAATCTTCATCCAATCATCCTACTGCCAATGGGTGATGGCAATGCTGCTTTTAGACTGGCCTCTAACCTGAAAACTGCCTGGCTTGGTAGTACTTGCCAGGGGTATAACCCCTGCCGGTATAGTCTTCAGGGTCACAGAGGCACACAAGCCTCCCCACCACGACAAGGTAGCAACAACAGGGGAGGGGTTTTTTTTGGTGTTTTTTATTTTATTTTATTTTTTTTGTTTTTCTTTTTAAATTTTTTTTTAATGTTTTTTTTTCTGGCAACCCCTATATCAGTTCCTAGTTTGTCCTTTGCTTAGTTCTTCCCCTCTGGGTCATATTCATCTGATAAATCAGGCAACTGTGAGTTTGTGCAGCCAGTACCACAACATTCTCCACAAATGGCAGTGCAAGGGAGTCCATGTTTTTTGCTTGTGCTCTCTTTGTGCTGCAGTCTTTCTTGCAACTACAGCGGACTACATCTAGTATTTCTGGTGGTGCCGCAGGCTAATCGGTCATTATTGGCATAAATCTCCCATCCAAAACATGCCACCCCCAGTCTTTTGGGTCCATACGTTCACTTCCCCCTTTCCACTCCATCATTTGGTAAAAGACCCGAAGACTATGGAACTTTTTATTATGGTAGGAGTAAAGGAAAAAATTAAGCCTATGCGGGTATATTTTGGGTAGCCTATATTTGTTTAGTGTATAGCTCATTTGCATATTCAAATTCATTTTCAAAGAAACTTGTAATACAAAAAAATCTACTTTTCATGGATACTTTCATTGTATAAGTTTTATTTTGATAAGAGTAAAGGAAAAAAATAGCCCCATTGGGGTGTATTGTTGTCTGGCCTTACTGGCACACATAATTTAATAATAATTTATACTGTTTATTGATCCCCAATGGGGAAATTACAATTTATACTCTGTTTGTTAGAAATCACTACACACAGGCCTGAAATACACACACATGCTCAGGACCTATTCATGCACTAATGGAGAGATGTCAGAGTGAGTGGGCTGCCAGTGCTGGACCAGCGCCCTGAGCGGTTGGGGGGGTACGGTGCCTTGCTCAAGAGCACCTGGCAGTGCCCAGGAAGTGAACTGGCATCTCTCCAACCCAACTCCCTACGCACTGAGCTACTGCCACCCCAATCAATCTCGGATTGATGAGAATTAAACATATTTCCTCAACTAGGATTTCTTAGGTTGTTAGACACTTCTTAGTTGTTCTGGACACCTTATAGAAATGATCTAAGCTGCAAAAAAAATATTTTACAATTAGTTCTATTTTTGGCTCCAAAATGAGTTACTTTGCCTGGACTAATATGAAAAAAAGAGGTATTGGCCCAATCAAACAGCATGCGGACACTGCAGAGATAAAGAGAGTGTTTACACATAAGTGCTGTGTGTGTATGTGTTAGAAGATCCTATTTGCAGGGTATTAGCCACCTGCAACAGGCCTATTTAGCTTTTGCAGAGATACACAGTTTATGATCCGACTACTGTTTTTATTTCTCACATATGTTTTTCATTGGCAATCCCCCTGCTGTAAATGTTTAATTCTAATGCCTCAATGTTTTTTTCCCCTCATCTTCTCTCCCACTCAGAGCCGACAAGAAGGGGAACTCTTTTGTTTGACAGTTACACGATACCTGGCTGCTGCCTATCTTCTCCCTGCATTATGCTGTACTTTACCGCAGCATAATATCTGAATATAAGCCAGCCTGCAGCATGATGTGTATGGCACATAGTTGTTGCAATGGGTTAGAAAGAGAGAAGCTGTGGTAATAAAACATCAGTCCTTTGCTTGTTCTTTGAGGAAAGTACAAATCCGAGAGTGCTGCTGAACATGTACAGGTCAGAGACTCGCTGTGCTGAAGGGAAGATGCTTTATCCTGTATTACTGTACCTTACACAGCACTTAATTGTGTACCCCATTCTAGCTTTTGTTTTCTTTGACAAATCTTTTAATTTGAACAATACTTTGATAATTATGTAATTCACTTTGGAGGAATTACTAACCGGCTTTGTTACATTCATGTGTATTATTCTACCCTGTCAGTTGCCATCTGTATCTTTTGTAACCATGGTAATAATCAGTGTGGATTCTCAGCAGCCGTAGCGAGGCTCATGACTCTTTCACCTAATAACTAAACACATGCAAACATAAGTTGTATTACAGCCCATCTGCTCACAAATGAACATTTGTGTTGCCTGGACAATTGGGATGTTACTGTACTGTGGCTCTGTCAATAGGCTGTAATGTTAAGGGACACTCAATTTAGACTGTAATTTTAGGAAGTCAAGGTGCACCCAAAATATGATCCACACATAAAATCTTTTTACTGTACACGTCTGTTCTGTTGAAATGGCATGAAACAGAAGTGCCAAGCTGATTTATGAATAGTTTCCAAGCATGTAGGTGGCTCCTGTCACAGTGTTACATTATGTCGCCATCTCATTCAACACTTCATACAATCTTTAAAGGCTATCATAGGCTGCTCTATTTCCACTGTATGTCACTGTGAAAATACTACGATAATCTATGATGGCCCTGAGAGCTCAGCGCACTGCAACAAAACACAAGCAAATTAAGAAAACATGTATTTGACAACCCATGTGCAGCAAAGTCAGAAAACACAACCAAATACAGAAATGCACTGCCAATTTCAGCATAGTTTTCTGTATTTGCTCGTGTTTTCTTACTGTAAGTTGCAGTGCGTTGAGCTCTCAGAGCCACCGTAGTTATCAGTAGCTGCAGTGTTGCATGCTTTCAGTTGCTACAGTTTGATATTACTCTGATCTGATGACTTCACCTAAAAGCAGAACTGTGTACCAGTGTAAATTAAGTCATGGTTTATTTTGGTCGTTTTGCTTTTTATTATATTTGCATACATTTGTGGCTTGCAAGGTATTCATTTGTTGTAAATATGTTGAATGTTTTACTTTATTAAAGATGTGTTTCTCCTCAACAGTCTTTTAAAAAAGTATGCCATACACCACAATAAACACATTGCTCATTGCATAATAATCACAAAGTACCCAGCCCGTACTGACTCCTTTTTTTTCCTCATTAAGTCACAGTAAATTAATCTTTTTTGACACCCTGTAATATCAAAGTAATACAAATGAATCCCATATACAAGCACACTATCGACTGCTTTAGGTCCTTTTGCAGCAGCAATTTTCCCTCAGTCTATGTGGAATGGTTTGGCACTGTACATTTTCCCTGTTTTTAAAACAAAGTTACAAAGTGCTTTACATGGCTAAAATAGGAACAAAAACATTACAGCACTGCAATGACATCATCAAATCAGACAATCATAACAATACAAAATAAAATGGAAATAAAATACCCAGAAGTAACAACATGAAGAGAGATATGTTAGGAGAAAAAGGGGAATGTTGGAAATAAAATGATGTGCTCACAATTAATAAAAAGCTTGTTTAAAGAAAAGTTTTTAGAAGTGATTTAAAGGCTGTCACTGATTCTCCAACTCTCAGATCTTCAGGAGTTCCAGAGTTGATGAGCCCTGACTGCAAATGCTGGTCACCTTTAGTTTTGAGACGGGACTTCGGAACAGCCAGCAGAGCCCTGCCTGAGGACCTGAGGCTGCGCTCTGGTTCATAGAGGACAGAGTTTCTGCAGGTTTCACCAAGTCAAATTTAAGACTTTTAAGACCTTTATGAATAAAATTTAAGACCTTTATCACAACATCAACTGAGCCCTAAATTCAGTTTTTTCAAGCCAAGTAACGCTAAACTTGCACTTCCCCATAGCTGAAGAAAATAATCCGTTTTATGTCTGTGGTACAATCTGAAAGAGACTCGCACCAATAACACGAAAGCTGATTGGCTGCAATATAAGTTGCATGTTGGTCTCATCTGTAGTCGTAATACAGCGAAATTATATTTGGACTAGCGAAAGAAAGAACTACAACACCACGGAATTTAAAAAAAAAAGAGAATAGGAGGTAGCGTTGCATAGATGTAGGAAAATTAAGACCTGTTTAAAATAATTTAAGACCTAGAACATAATACTTCAGCGAATTTAAGACTTTTTAAGGCCTAAAATTTGGATTTAGAAATTTTAGACTTTTTAAGACCCTGAGGAAACCCTGGAGGAGCAGCAATTCAACAATGTAACTGGGAGCTGAACCATGAAGTGCTTTAAAATTAGTCAGTAAAATCAACTCTAAAACGTACTGGTAACCAGTGAAGAGAGGCTAGGGCTGATATAATCTTACTTCTAGTAAGCAGCTGCGTTTTGTACCAGCTGAAGGCGTGAGATGTTTTTTTGGCTTTACCCTGAATACAATACAGTGCATTAATATAATCTAACCCATAAAATAAAAGCATGAATGACCTTCTGGAGATCCGGTCGACGGAGAAAACTGTGTCAAATGCAGAGCTCAAATCAAGAATTAAAATCAAACAATCACCAGCATCAGCTGTGAGTAGATTAAGATTGTGTGTCACTTTGATGAGAGCCATTTCGGTGCTGTGACGTGAACAGAAACCTGATAGCAATTTGTCAGAAATATCATAATTATTCGCAAAAAAAAATCAACTCTAAGTAAACAGCAATCTCTAAAGTCTTAAAAATTGTAATTCAGAAATGGCTCTAAAAAAAATGTAATCCAGAGGGTCAAGGCTAGGATTCTTAAACAGTGGGTGCACTACTGCATGCTTGAGGCAGGATGGGAACATAGCCAGTGGACAGAGAGTTATTTAAAATAGTGGGAACAAAACTTTTAAAAACCTCTTTCAAAGTGCACAGTGAAAGGGCCTCGAGGCCGAGGGGCTGCAGTATAGAGACGGATCACCAGTGACATGAAAATCTGCTGTATAATTTCAATTATTTTGTTTTTTATCACTTTAGAAAACATATATCAAATGTAAATAAGTTTTAATATATCTTGAAAATGGTTTCATTTAAATGATCTGTTGCAAAAGATAATTAAATAGCTTGTGGTCAATTCTCCCATATATCTCAGGATTCTAGGTAGCAAGTAGTGTCTTTTGTCTCAGATACTTCTCCAAGCAGTAGACAGCAATGGGATCGGTTTCTGTGTCAAACTTATTGGCAAAGAGGTGATGCTGCTTAAGCAACCACTGCAGGTCTCCAGCACCATACACACATATTGACCTGACATGGTGGCCTTGACATACTGGGTACACCGTCTCCAGTGAACCCAGTGGCCCCTCATGCGACTGCCACTTCACCAGCCGTGCAATCGCATTGATGTCGGTCATGTCGTATTTGCGGTTGGGTAACGTTGAGCCAGGGACACCAGGGATTCGTTGAATGGTTGCCCAGATAAACTCATCCGGACTGTAGGTGTCTTTGGCCCACTCGATCAGTGCCAGTACTCGCTTGTCCTCCAACACGCTGCGGATATAGCCTCGGTTGACCACAATGTAAGCATTTCCTGACATAATGGGCAGGTTAAAGGGAGGTGGCTCCTTTGTCTTTCCTTTCTCCTGAGACAGTTGAAATATTGAATTAATATGATGGTTATGGTCATTAAAGTTAACCTAAATAGAAAGTTACGATGACAAAGTTACTGTGCAAATTATCAATATAGCCATGTAAAACAACCCAAAAAGTACCTGGATTTTACCATCAACAATCTGGTAAACATTTGACACCCTCCTCTGCTTTTCTTCAGGCAGTTTTTCTGATTCCAAGCTGTTACCGCCCTTTAGTGAACGCAACGCCCTCACAATCTCCAAGTTGGTTTTCAAAGGGAAATCCTGGCCACAAAGGTTGATGAAATATTTCCATTTTGTTTTGGCGTTATAGAGATCAGCCATACAGTTAAGATCTGCCTGGACTCGTGGCCAGGCAGCATAGACCACATTTACAGCCTTGCTGACCATGAAGACATTTGGGAAACAGGAAGTAATGGCACTGATGGCAGAGAAGACTGAAGCCTCTGATTTTTTGTCCACATGGACACAATAGATATTTTGAGGTGCATAGATGGCTCGCAGCAGTCGCTCAAACGTCTGCACCTAGAGTATATGAAAAAAGATCAATTCATTTTTGTGTAGGTATGTTTAATATACTAATTGTTACATGCATTTTCTTTATTTTTGGGACAATTTAAAGGGGCACTCAAACAACAATTTAGTATTGCTCTTCTAGGAAGTTGGGGGTACTCACAAAAGACAGAATTTTCAGAAATGGTCAAAACTGAAGCAGCAGGGACAAAAATATTGTAATAACTTTGTGTCTCTAGTACGGGACAAGTTCTAAAAAAGAAAAAAGAAACTATGTCATTAGACACCTCTGCCACAAAAATGCCAACTTTTTCAAACTCAAACTTAAATGCAGTTTTTTTTTTAATTTTTTTTTTAAATCATTAACATCAAGCTGAGATAACCTTGATGACATCATCAGGGTTATTATAAACCTGCTCCAGATGCACAGAACACATTATACAGCTGTTCTGTTCACAGACAGAGAAGTTCACCCTGTGACAAGTAAACTGAACTCCATGTATAAAATCAGTGGAGTGCCCCTTTAATGAATTGTTTAGACCGACTACAAAGTTTATTTGAATTTAAATTTAAGTAGGCTTGCATTGCCAGAGCTTCCTCCGCAGCGCTGCGGAGGAGGGTCTGGCTAGTCCACACAGCATTCAGGGAGGGGAGAAAAATGTGCTCTGGTTTATTGACATTTCTTTAAACCCATCATAATGTCTTGGGCAATGCTAAGGGCCGGATGGAGCAATGGTGCCTCTGCAAAATAGCCTCGGGAAGGAACTTGTTTTGACAGATATCCGGAAAATTAAATGAAGGACATCCGGCGGAATTCCCAGTGGCCCCTGAAAAATCCCAGAAATGAGACGTTGTCGATATAGACAAAAATTTAGGCTACATACCTTATGATGCACAACCATGGAGTAAGCCAGAGGGAATTCCTCTTCTTCCTGGCTTAAAGGGAATGTTAAGTATTTCCTACTTAACTTGAATTCCCTGTAAATACACAACATTGAACAAATATTTATTTCTGTTCAATTTAGTACATTGAAATAATAGCTTACAGTTATACACTTACTGAAACCTGGAATTTAAAAGCAACGCACCTGCAGTCTTGGGTTGCATTGATATAGTACTCATCAGGAATCTGAACACTCTTGTGGAAGTCTTTAGTGATGGTCAGTATTTTGGCCTGTTCCACTGCCTCACTCTCTCCCTGCAGGATTGCTGAACAGTTGCACACTTTCTCTGGGATGTCTTCAGCATCTGTATACTCCAACCAGCTGAACCTGTAGGTAGGATCCCAACCTATTTTTGGGCGACTGAGCAGGGAAAGTATCCCTAGAAATCCCAGTGCAACAGTGAGCTTCAGCAGGAGCCAGCCATGTTTTAGTAGCTTCATTATTTGTGAGGAGGACCTCAACTACGACACTTTTACAGTGTTAGTTCTGTTTGAAGTCTAGCTGCACTTAGTCTTTATATTTCTTTCATAGAATAACTGATTTCCTTTTTAATGTCTATAAAACAGTATATGTCTAAAATAATTAAGGCCTACCTGAATCATTACAAAGACCTTGATACATGCACTGCTGAGCTGTTTTATTATAGAAGCTTTAAAATCTAAGCTAAAAATGTCTGATGGAGGCTTTGTCCTCTGGCACAGTACAGGTGGTTTTCTAGTTATTGATTAATTCTGTGATTTACTGACCATCCCCATGTTTAACAATGTATAGATAAGTTCCTCTCATTGTGGATCCAGGCTGATTAGTCACTCCAAGTTCTTGTCCCTGGAAACAAGATAAGTGTTGTGAACAATGTATGTGTTAGGAACACATAAATTCTTTAGCCAAACAGTTTTTATAAGTATGAAATATAAAGGTGACCATAGAGCAAAGTTCATATGTACTTGTAGACAATGCTGAACTGCTCCTAGTTTAATGACCAGGCAATCTAATCAGCACAAAAATGAAAAGAATTGGGAAAAGATTGAGATTTGGAGATAAACAAAAGGCAAACTATTACCTTTCAGCCTACTAAAGTTGAAATAAAAAAATTCTAAAACTGTACTTTTATGTTTAGTCAAGATTTTTAAATATATAGATTTTTGAAAGACTGTTGAAAAGGATCTTCAATGAAGAAGTAACATTTGACATATTTTACAACAAAACAAACAAAAAAAGTAGACACTAAAAGGTGCAAAGTAGGCATCCTCTATACCACATTACATCATTACTACTAGGAGATATATAATGCAGATTTTCAGGTTGATACTTTAATGCTTCAATGTTCAATTAAAATTTTTTTCCATACTGTCTGTCTAAATACATGTATTCTCTGTCTGGACATACTCAGATAGGGGGCGGTATATTCTAATGAGCCTGCGTGTGACATGAAAAGGGGAGCCAAATCTGAATTTCTTGTTAAATCCCATGTTTTCTGATCTAGGCAGCCCACAGAACACTGACTGGATTGTCTTATTTCACAGATTTGTAGGTTGGTAGGCACTCCAGATACCCAAATGTAAGTGCACAAGCTCTGAGTTTTATTAATTTGATTTTCTTCTTTCATAGGTTAGTATAGACCAGTCTTTCCCAAAGTTAGGGTCAGGATCCAAAATGGATTGTGGACCCGTTTTTATTTGGTTGCCAATCGGCAGAGTTACAGTAAATGCATTACAATACTGTGATATCTGAACTTATTTTTTCTAAACAAAATAGAAGAAGAGTGTTCTCTAAATGTTACGATCGCTCAAATGACAGTTCTGGTCTTTGCAGTTAAATTTAGCAGTGAAAAGGTTACTGTGAGCCAGTTACAGGGCACCGTGGTGTTACGGTTGTTTCACCGGTCATTAACCGTAGTCCTCATAAATCGACTGGAGTTTATAATTCCAACACAAAGAAAGCGGAAGGTAACGGACATCCGGCTGAAAAGAGTGAAATCCGGCAGAATTTCCGACAGCAAGTGGAATGTCATGGATATGGACTAAGACATATAGAACCAGGCTAACATTTTGGAGTATTTTAAGTCAGTTGTTGTAGTTGTAGCTACAGCTTATATTCATTCAATGCAAAGTAAATGTTTCCAGCTTTCAACACACATCAGACTTTGGGCAACTGAGGATCCAGGTCAGCTAAGAAAAGTCATCTTTACTTTATCGTGTGATTTCCAGTTTTCCCCCTTAAAAGAACTACGCCATATCAGCCAATCTGTTTTCCATTCTAAAACTCTACCTTGTGTTCAGTCGAAACAAGTTGTTGAACTTTTACTCAAATTTTAGTGAAGTGACACTACTGTTATAGTGATATTTTTTTAAATAATTTAAAATCATGATTTTCTTTCTTTTTTCCCATTTATTTTCTCTAAGATATAAGCTTACATGGGGCTACTTTAACAAACAAAGTTGTTTTCAATTATTTTGTGTGGAGTGAATCAAAGACAAGCAATATTTAAACTCTTGTATGAGAACATGTCCATTTTAAAATGTGAAGTTAGGTATACATTTGCAAAATTGCTTGCTCTGATTAAGGATCTAAAAAGACTTCTATTCACCACACTTCTATGACTATTTCACAACCATAACCCTTTTTCCCTAAATATGAAAGTTTAAATTACAGTGCTGGCATACAGTACGGTCATTTAAAGTTAGTAATAAGAGATAATTTAGTATTGAATGCATGAAAATGAAACTAAAGCCTCTACATTAAAAAAAGCAACATCATTTGGGCACAACATGTGAAAAAAGTGATTTACAGCTTTTGTTCCCCTAAACCACAGAATATTCAAATGCTTCCTACCTGTGATTTTACAAGCAGCAGATCCGACTTGAGTCTTCTCTTTCTCTCTCTCTCTCTCTCTCTCTATGTGTGTGTGTTTTCAACACATACACTTGTTCTGGAGATGACTTTTCTTAGCTGAGAATTAACCTTTGCAAAGGTGCACCATATCTCGCAAGCCAATCAGAGCAGACTTGGCTTTTAGGGAGGGGAGCTTAAAGAGACAGACACACAGACAGTATGTGTTTTTTAAACATTAAAGCAAGTAAACATGTTCTAGTAGAAACCCAAAATACAAGTATGAACCTGAAAATGAGCCTGATACAGTATGTCTCCTTTAACATATAGTAGTATTGTACTATAGTATAGAGAGTGCCTACTTTGCACATTGTAGTGTGTCTACTTTTATTTTATTTGTTTGTGACTTGCAAGATATTCATTTGTTGTAAAATATGTCAAATGTTTTACTTAATTGAAGATGAGTTCCTTCTTAACAGTCTTCTACTTATGTAAAAATCTAGGCTACTTAACTAAACATAAAAGTACAGTTTTAGAACTTTTCCACCAAATCTAAATTCTTTTTCCACTTCTGCTCTTTTTTTGTGCTCATGTTTTCAATATGATATCATTTTGATTCCCTGTTCATTAAACTAGCAGCAGCTCTAGTTATGTCAGCATTACCTACAAGTAGGCCTACACATGAACTTTGCTCTACATTCAACATTACATTTCGTAGCTACTTGAAAAACTGTGTTTGGCTAAAGAATTGATGTGTTCCTAACACTTCTTATCTTGTTTCGAGGGCCAGTGCCATGTGTGTGACTAATCTGCATGACTAATCTGCCTGGATCCATAATGAGAGGAACTTATCTACACATTGTTAAACATATGCACAATAGCCATGGTGATGGTCAGTAAATGACAGAATTAAGCAATAGGCCTATGCTAACTAGAAAATCACCTGTACTGTGCTAGAGGACAATCCCTCCATCAAACATTTTTAACTTAGATTGTAGAACCACTATAATAGAACATCTCAGCAGTGCATGTATCAAGGTCTTTATGACTCAGGTAGGCCTTAATCGTTTTAGACACACAATGTTGTATAGGCATTAAAAAAAAGAAATCAGGGACTCTATGAAAAAAAATATAAAGACTAAGTAAAGCTGGACTACAAACAGAATTAAAGCTACAAGCAGCGATGAACGGGCCCTCGCCTTCTTGCAGTCAGGGGTACTGGCAGACGCAACATTACATGTAGACCACACATTCTAAGTTTCATGTAAATCGGAATAACTTTTGCCAAGATACAACCGTTCATGTTTTAACGGCCACCTACAGGAAGTTGTTCCTCCATAACTTGCGCATTGTTTTAATTATCAAAATTCTTTTGATAACTTTTTGTCACGAGGGTCCTCCGAGTCTATATGCCAGTTTTCGAGCCGATCGGACTCACGCCCCAGGAGTAGTTAGACAGAGTAGGTTTCCCATATAAATATTTTGCTGATTAATTAAAACATTAAAACAGCGCCATCTAATGGCCAATTGATGCCAAGTTTGACACAGATACTAAGCCATGACGAACAACCTTGTCAAGTTTCGAGGCAATCGGAATAATTGTTGCCAAGATAACGCAACTTCCTGTTTAGACAGGACGTTGCTGTAACTTGCTCATTTTTTCAACTATCAAAATTCTCTGGATAACTTTTTGTCATGAGGGTCAACAGATACTACCTCCCAGATAGCAAATAGTCATTGAAACAATGTTAAATCAACATCCTGCTATCAACGATAAAGTCACTGAATCAACATCGAACTCTGATAGTAGTTATATACTGTACCTAAAATGGCGGACGGAAGTGGGCGTATCTATGAAACCGGAAGTCAGAAAATCGTCATATCCGGAAAATGTAAATTATTGACCGGAAGAGGTGTGTCTATGAAGCCGGAAATCAGAAAATCGTCATATCCGGAAAATATAAATTATTGACCGGAAGAGGTGTGTCTATGAAGCAGGAAATCAGAAAATAGTTATATATGGAAAATATAAATTATTGACCGGAAGAGGTGTGTCTATGAAGCCGGAAACAGGGGTAGGGTTAAAAAACTATTTAAACGTGTTACACTCTACTACAGGGTGTGTCTTAAAAGGGATTTGGGGTTTTTGGGGAAGCAGTTCACTTTTTTGGCACTCTGCCAGTACTAGTTAGCTTGCTTGCATGCTTTGCTAGCTAGAGGATTGTTTTTGCTGCTATTAATCTTGTTATTTTCCAGCTATTTTCATCACTAAAAGAGCAACTTCAGTAACAACTTCAGTTCTTTTTTTGCTGGAGATTTACTTGAACAACTCTTCAGCAATGTCTTCCCACAGATTTGGATATAGAGATGAGTCATCTGTTGAAGGAGGAGAAGGACTCGGCACAGGTACAACATTTGAAATGAGCTATTCACCACAGAAAAAGAGATGTCGTCCAGAGATCTTCAGTACATACATGTCTGAAACCTGTACAGCTGATCTAGAATATGCCGGTAACAATGGATACTGCTATTCTATTCAATATAGTGCGGGGTGTGTGACATTAGCGGTGTACACTAGTGTTGTTGTGGATTTACCTAGCAATGCTAAAACTGAGTGTACAATATCGGTGAAAGACTGGGTCCTTTTCCGTAATGTGGTGTGTCCAGACCTTGACAATACTGGATTTCCTGAGATAGTTTATGTATCCCAGTGGGACAGTGACAAAGGGGTTAAAATCTACCGTGTTGAAGCGGATCGCTTCAACAGACTTGCAGAGGACTTTATTTTTCTCCGGGTGTGTGAAGACAGAGAGAAGGTAATTGCTGCCAGAGGTCGTGAAGAATGGAAGCTAAAGCCATATCCTGTTTCTCACGAAGAATACAACAAGTGGTTTAAAAACGGGTTCATCATACAATGGTGTGATTGGGAAATTTTGAAGAAACAGTTCGATACCATCGACTACGTCATCAGAAGAGACAGAATAAGGAGCTCTTATGAGAGTATTAGAAAGAGACTGATATTTGATGACGATGGACAGCAGTCTCTACCACGGCCCCTTTATAGACCTAAAATCGTCAGACACGAAGATTAGCAAAATGGTGGGTCTAATTTGTATGTGTCATTTAATTGCAAATTATTTAAAATGTTTTGCTTTTTGTTACTGTGACTGAAATGTATGTTTTTGTTCACAGAAGGTCTTGAGTGGTGTTATCCTTCATCCGGGACACCTCCTAGCCCGCAAACGTTGTTTAGCGTTTTCAGATCTCCATTATCATCATCATCATCATCATCATCAACATCATCATCATTGTCCACTCCATCTCCTGAACGATTCCTGTCGCCGCCTCCATCTCCTGAAGGTTTCTGTTCATCCCTACATTTCTCATCTCCTCTGGCACCATCTCTATTGATCCAATCGCTTCCCCCTTCCCCCCAACCCTCTGATGTCTTACAAGTGTCAGGTGTTGGTGTTTGTTCAGGGAATGTGGTTGGGGATCAGTTGGACGGTGTGGTGACATCACTGTTTATAGAGAGCGTTAAAATGGTGTCACTACATCTGCTCAACATTGTACTACATGACTATTTGGAAGAAATCTGTTACGGTTGTCAGATTAGTCATCCAAGTCAGAAACAACACGAATGTGTGTGGGGTATCCCCGAATGTTTCTATGCAAACCACTTTGAACAGATTATGAAAAGACTATTGACTGATAAATTCATCTCAGTTGTACAACGCTTTCTGGCATTGAAACACCTCAGTGCTAAGGCTTGTAGAATCCAAGGAGTTGCTGAGACTGTTTTGTATGAATTGAAAACATCTGAGAATGTCACAGATAAAATCAAAGAAATGTATGATGCTATGATTGGTGATGACGTTGTCAAAATAGCAGAAATTCGTGAGATTGGGGACTACTGGAGAGATTTATATGAGAAAAAAAAATTAACTGTCTGAAAATATGGGAAATTGCCTATGTGTAATGTATGCCAATATCAGTAAGCGATATGTGATATCTCGTTTATCTGGTATTCTAGATCAAACCATTGCAAACAAAGTGAATGATGCTACAAAGTACCAAAGTAAAAGTAGTGTTGATAACTATGATGTCTGTAGATTAGAAAAACTGATGATACTTGTAAGAAGGCAACATAGCACACCCTCTTGGGAAGAAATGGTGCACATGTTATTATCAATGTTAAGGACACGAGACAATGTATTGGAAACCTTCTGTGATGTCATAAGTAACATCACAAATGGTTTTAAGTTGTTGAGAGTTCACCATATATTGGTTCTGTACACTATGATTGTAGATGCAGTGAGTATGTATGTATGTGAAAGAAAAACAATGCAGTGACATTTTACATGATTTGCAAAAACTACACATTTTCATAATCAGTAAAACTGATGTAGCTAACTTAACCAAACTATTATATGTGATAGAAGGTGTTTCACTGTCATAATTGTTATGGATGTTTGTTGTGAATAAATAATGTTGAAACAAAACTATTGAGGTCACTTGTGTCTTAAAGGAATCATGGAGAAGGTTATGCAAACAATTTATTATGATCCCTCACATCCTGGAGGGTTAGGTAGCGTGAATAAGCTCCGTGATGCCGTCAAGGATTGCACAGGGGTGTCTCCATCAATACCCGATGTTAAAAACTTTTTATTAAGACAGGATACGTACACACTACATGCACCCGCTCTGAAACATTTCGCTTGAAATAGGGTGTTGGTTAGTGGTATTGATAAACAGTTTCAGATTGACTTAGTTGATATGTCCGAATATTCTGCGGAAAACGATAATGTGCGATACTTATTGACATGTATTGATGTATTTTCTAAATACGCATGGGTTAGATGTCTTAAAAACAAATCTGGAGCAGTTGTCACAAATGCTTTTAAAGATATATTAAGAGAAGGGCGTATACCTCTGAAACTTCAAACAGACGAGGGTAAGGAGTTTTACAACAAGGATTTTCAACTATTAGTAGCACAGTATAAAATTCATAATTTCTCAACATCAAATGAGACAAAGGCCAGTGTGGTGGAACGTTTCAACAGGACATTCAAGACACGTATGTGGAAATATTTAACAGCTGTTAACTCACGAAGATATATTGATGTGGTGCAAGATTTGATGGAGGCTTACAATGGTTCATACCATCGGTCAATAAAAATGTCACCGTCCGCTGTAAATAAAGACAATGAGAAAACCGTCATTAACAATCTGTACAAACTGAAATCTCCCGGAAAGGTGACTTTTAAATTACAGCTGGGTGATACTGTGAGAATATCAAAACACAGAGGAGTATTTAGAAAAGGATATGAGCAAACTTTTACAGATGAGTTTTTTACAATAACGCAACGTATAGCCAGAAACCCTCCTGTTTATATACTAAAAGACTGTGGAGGTGAGACGCTGACAGGCACATTTTACGAGGCAGAGTTACAGCAGGTGATTGTCGATAAAAACAAAGAGTTTAAAATAGAAAAAGTACTGGCTAGAAAGAAAGCTGGTCGTAAAAATATAGTCCTGGTGAAGTGGTTAGGGTGGCCTGAGAAATTCAATTCATGGATACCGGAAAAAGATATAGTCGATGTACAATAAAAAGACAAGTGGAAAACACGTAACCTAGTCATTTTGATTTGGTTGTGAAAGGAGGCGGAACGATGAATAAGAACGGATTTTTTGTTACGTTACCTAGTAATGCGTCAACAGTAGTTTATCCGAATAATAAGATTTGGCAGTTCAGAACAAAATTGGCAAAACCGATCACATTACAACAACCCTATGAAGTAGGTCTTATTGAGATACAATACCCCAGGATCTGGAATAGTTTTACTGAGAACGATTCCAAAGTTGAATTCTTTGACACAAAAACTAAACAGATCAATAAGATACGGCTATCAGTAGGCTATTATAATACGGTGTCCAGCATTGTTAAAGAATATAATATGAAATGTGTGTCTAACCCAGGTACGTCACACATAACTATGAACTACAACAATATCACTAATAAGATATTTTTCACTGGAGGGGATGGTTGTAATATTGTGTTTAAAGGGCGTCTGGCGGTAATTCTTGGATTCATTCCAGACATGGTGTTTGAAATTCACATCAACCCCCATTTAAAATGTATAGCCCCCCACCCTGCAGACATTCATGCGGGCAGATATAACATATTTGTATATAGTGATATAGTGGACTACCAGCTAGTAGGCGATACTAGCGTTCCACTACTTAGATGTGTGAACATAGCGGATGAGATCAGACGTATGCCTACGCTGAGTTATGACACACCTCATTACACAGCTCTGTCACGCTCAACTATTACCGATATTCAAATAGATCTACGAGACGATCAGAACCAGTTCATACCCTTCTCATACGGAAAAGTCATTGTCAAACTACATTTTAGGCCAGTGAAGCAATATTAAAATGACGCGCAAGCCGTACACCAGGGATGATGGCCGATATATGTCCTATTATATGAATCAGGCAGGTGGGGAGTTACCAGGTTTTATAGGATCTAGTACTCAATATGGAAATGGATTAGGGGGTATATTCAGAAATTTATTCAGGCTGGCTGTCCCCCTACTAAAGAGAGGATTTAATTTGGCCAAACCTCATCTGAAAACAGCAGCCACGGGTATTATAGGTGATGTAGTGTCTAATGTGAGGAATGCTGTATCTGCCAGACAGCAGGGAAACGGCATTATGGTGTACAGTCGCAAGCCGTTAAAAAAAAACCCTTTAGGATGTGGGCGTAACCAGACTGAGTATAAAAAGCGTAAAAACACAGGCAAAAAACGCAGAGTCATCAAAAAGAAGACAACTGCCAGAAGACGCAGAGCTCCGATCAGACGCTCTCTGGCATTGTCAAAAGATATATTCTAGAACGATTTTCGGAAATAATCATGGCATTCATTCATAATCTGTCTGAAGAATGTGTAAAAACCGAACTAGATCTTTTTACGGTTCCATACACACAGACCTCAATCGAAAAATCTACATTTTTGGAAATACCACCAATATCTGCGTTAACAGACAGTGGACCTATCGAGTTTTTTATATCTGCTAGCGGTGAAGATTATCTGGATTTGAACGATTCATATTTGTATACACGTGTACGAATTACAAACCCTGATGGCACAGTACTGGCTAACGCTGCAGATGTGGGATTTATAAACTACCCTGGGTGTAGCCTTTTTTCTCAAGTAGATATAATGTTGGGTGATAGACTAATAACACAGTCTTCAAATACATATCCTTACCGTGGAATCATTGAATGTTTGCTCAACTATGGAAAGGATACCTTGGACACACAGTTTAGCACAGGACTTTTTTGTAAGGATACCGGCGGTAAAATGGATGATACATCAATTACTGGGGATAATTTGGGTTTAGAGAAACGTGGTGTATACACAGTTGAAAGCAAGGTGGTGGAGTTAATATCTCCAGTACATGCGGATCTGTTTTTTCAAGAAAAACTATTGCTAAACGGAGTAGATATTTCTCTGAAATTTATCAGGTCAAAAGATGACTTTGTTCTAATGACCCCCGGAAATGTCCAATTCACTGTGAAAATAATGTCTGCCAGTCTGTTTGTAAAGAAAGTATCTGTTGCACCCACTATTAGGTTGGCTCACAGTCGAGCACTGCAGCACACCAATGCAAAATATGCAATTGACAGAGTGACCCTAAAAACATTTTCCATACCAGCGGGGACCCGCGTGTGCAATCAAGAAAATTTATTCATTGGGCAGATACCGAAATTTGTAGTTGTTTCTTTTGTTGATAATGAAGCATATACGGGCAGCTACGCCCGCAACCCCTTTAATTTTGGACACTATAATACAGAGTTTATCTGTCTGTACGCAGATGGTCAGCCGTACCCAGCTAGACCTTTTCAACCACATTTCCAGAGAGGGCAATACACAAGAGAATATTACCAGCTGATTGAATCAACAGGGCGCCACTTAAAAGACAGACCACTGGCCATATCCAGATCAGATTTTGGGGAGGGTTATACAATGTTTTGTTTCAACTTGGAACCTGACGGTGGTTGTTCAGGAAATGTTTCACTGATAAAAACAGGCAACGTCAGATTGGAGGCTCGTTTCAGAAACCCCTTGCCTCGGACGGTGACCCTGATCTGTTATTCTGTTTTTGATTCTGTAATAGAGATATCTAACCGTAGACAAGTCCTTCTGGATCACTACTAAAGATGAATACCATAGAACTAACTAGTATTCTTAGAAAAAGAATAACTAGTGATACAAATTTTCTAGGCGTCATGGCATGCGATCAACTCCCAAAATACAGAGTCTGTAAACTACCATCTATGTTGGTTGTAAATACCCACAATAGTAATATGCCCGGTGAACACTGGCTAGCTATTTATATTACAAAAAACAAACAAGGGTATTTCTTTGACAGCTTTGGTAACCCTCCTACCAGTTTTCCTCTGGAGATAAACAATTTCCTCTTAACAAATTGCTTGGATATACAACATTCTGGAAGACAAGTGCAAAATAATTATTCCACAACCTGTGGCCAACATTGTATATTCTTTTTATGTAATATTCAGAAAAATATGTCTTATAAAAAATTGATGAAAATGTATGGTTCTAATCTTGTATGTAATGACACAATGGTATGTAATTTTGTTAAGACCATACACCCAGATGTACTTCATGATCAGAAGTTTAAATGTGTACAGTGTGCATGTGGTGCATACCGTTAAAGTTTTTGTGTAATGATGGCCTTTTTTTTCAATAATAAATAAATGTGATCACAATGATTTTTTCTTTTTTTATTGCTGTGTTGCACAGACATCATGAATGTCTTTTTTTTCTAATTTCTAATTTCTAATGTTATATTATTTGTCATTATTTGTTTTATTTTTACTATTTTCTATTTTTGATGTTGATAATTATACATCATATACAGGTATTGTGACATAAGAAAATGTTTATCTCTAATGTGATATCAAAGACAGTATTGAATGTAGCTCAGAGTTAAAGAATGTTACATAATTTTTACTACTTTATATTTATTGTTTTAATACTAATTTTATATTTTTCTATTTTCATGTATTTTCTGTTTTCATGCATCGTGACACAAAAAATGTTTATCTCTAATGTGATATCAAAGACAGTATTGAATGTAGCTCAGAGTTAAAGAATGTTACATAATTTTTACTACTTTATATTTATTGTTTTAATACTAATTTTCTATTTTATTCTATTTTCATGTATTTTCAATTTTCATGCACCATGACACAAGAAATGTTTATCTCTAATGTGATATCAAAGACAGTATTGAATGTAGCTCAGAGTTAAAGAATGTTACATAATTTTTACTACTTTATATTTATTGTTTTAATACTAATTTTCTATTTTTTCTATTTTCATGTATTTTCTATTTTCATGCATGCAAGAACATTTTTATCTCTAATGTGATATCAAAGACAGTATTGAATGTAAAACTGCGACGGAAAAAAAAGGGTGTATGTATCCTATTGAATGTATCTTTTTATCCTTATTTTTGACTGATAATTGAATAAAATAACAACAAAAAAAAACTGAAAAAATCATTGTGATCACATTTATTTATTATTGAAAAAAAAGGCCATCATTACACAAAAACTTTAACGGTATGCACCACATGCACACTGTACACATTTAAACTTCTGATCATGAAGTACATCTGGGTGTATGGTCTTAACAAAATTACATACCATTGTGTCATTACATACAAGATTAGAACCATACATTTTCATCAATTTTTTATAAGACATATTTTTCTGAATATTACATAAAAAGAATATACAATGTTGGCCACAGGTTGTGGAATAATTATTTTGCACTTGTCTTCCAGAATGTTGTATATCCAAGCAATTTGTTAAGAGGAAATTGTTTATCTCCAGAGGAAAACTGGTAGGAGGGTTACCAAAGCTGTCAAAGAAATACCCTTGTTTGTTTTTTGTAATATAAATAGCTAGCCAGTGTTCACCGGGCATATTACTATTGTGGGTATTTACAACCAACATAGATGGTAGTTTACAGACTCTGTATTTTGGGAGTTGATCGCATGCCATGACGCCTAGAAAATTTGTATCACTAGTTATTCTTTTTCTAAGAATACTAGTTAGTTCTATGGTATTCATCTTTAGTAGTGATCCAGAAGGACTTGTCTACGGTTAGATATCTCTATTACAGAATCAAAAACAGAATAACAGATCAGGGTCACCGTCCGAGGCAAGGGGTTTCTGAAACGAGCCTCCAATCTGACGTTGCCTGTTTTTATCAGTGAAACATTTCCTGAACAACCACCGTCAGGTTCCAAGTTGAAACAAAACATTGTATAACCCTCCCCAAAATCTGATCTGGATATGGCCAGTGGTCTGTCTTTTAAGTGGCGCCCTGTTGATTCAATCAGCTGGTAATATTCTCTTGTGTATTGCCCTCTCTGGAAATGTGGTTGAAAAGGTCTAGCTGGGTACGGCTGACCATCTGCGTACAGACAGATAAACTCTGTATTATAGTGTCCAAAATTAAAGGGGTTGCGGGCGTAGCTGCCCGTATATGCTTCATTATCAACAAAAGAAACAACTACAAATTTCGGTATCTGCCCAATGAATAAATTTTCTTGATTGCACACGCGGGTCCCCGCTGGTATGGAAAATGTTTTTAGGGTCACTCTGTCAATTGCATATTTTGCATTGGTGTGCTGCAGTGCTCGACTGTGAGCCAACCTAATAGTGGGTGCAACAGATACTTTCTTTACAAACAGACTGGCAGACATTATTTTCACAGTGAATTGGACATTTCCGGGGGTCATTAGAACAAAGTCATCTTTTGACCTGATAAATTTCAGAGAAATATCTACTCCGTTTAGCAATAGTTTTTCTTGAAAAAACAGATCCGCATGTACTGGAGATATTAACTCCACCACCTTGCTTTCAACTGTGTATACACCACGTTTCTCTAAACCCAAATTATCCCCAGTAATTGATGTATCATCCATTTTACCGCCGGTATCCTTACAAAAAAGTCCTGTGCTAAACTGTGTGTCCAAGGTATCCTTTCCATAGTTGAGCAAACATTCAATGATTCCACGGTAAGGATATGTATTTGAAGACTGTGTTATTAGTCTATCACCCAACATTATATCTACTTGAGAAAAAAGGCTACACCCAGGGTAGTTTATAAATCCCACATCTGCAGCGTTAGCCAGTACTGTGCCATCAGGGTTTGTAATTCGTACACGTGTATACAAATATGAATCGTTCAAATCCAGATAATCTTCACCGCTAGCAGATATAAAAAACTCGATAGGTCCACTGTCTGTTAACGCAGATATTGGTGGTATTTCCAAAAATGTAGATTTTTCGATTGAGGTCTGTGTGTATGGAACCGTAAAAAGATCTAGTTCGGTTTTTACACATTCTTCAGACAGATTATGAATGAATGCCATGATTATTTCCGAAAATCGTTCTAGAATATATCTTTTGACAATGCCAGAGAGCGTCTGATCGGAGCTCTGCGTCTTCTGGCAGTTGTCTTCTTTTTGATGACTCTGCGTTTTTTGCCTGTGTTTTTACGCTTTTTATACTCAGTCTGGTTACGCCCACATCCTAAAGGGTTTTTTTTTAACGGCTTGCGACTGTACACCATAATGCCGTTTCCCTGCTGTCTGGCAGATACAGCATTCCTCACATTAGACACTACATCACCTATAATACCCGTGGCTGCTGTTTTCAGATGAGGTTTGGCCAAATTAAATCCTCTCTTTAGTAGGGGGACAGCCAGCCTGAATAAATTTCTGAATATACCCCCTAATCCATTTCCATATTGAGTACTAGATCCTATAAAACCTGGTAACTCCCCACCTGCCTGATTCATATAATAGGACATATATCGGCCATCATCCCTGGTGTACGGCTTGCGCGTCATTTTAATATTGCTTCACTGGCCTAAAATGTAGTTTGACAATGACTTTTCCGTATGAGAAGGGTATGAACTGGTTCTGATCGTCTCGTAGATCTATTTGAATATCGGTAATAGTTGAGCGTGACAGAGCTGTGTAATGAGGTGTGTCATAACTCAGCGTAGGCATACGTCTGATCTCATCCGCTATGTTCACACATCTAAGTAGTGGAACGCTAGTATCGCCTACTAGCTGGTAGTCCACTATATCACTATATACAAATATGTTATATCTGCCCGCATGAATGTCTGCAGGGTGGGGGGCTATACATTTTAAATGGGGGTTGATGTGAATTTCAAACACCATGTCTGGAATGAATCCAAGAATTACCGCCAGACGCCCTTTAAACACAATATTACAACCATCCCCTCCAGTGAAAAATATCTTATTAGTGATATTGTTGTAGTTCATAGTTATGTGTGACGTACCTGGGTTAGACACACATTTCATATTATATTCTTTAACAATGCTGGACACCGTATTATAATAGCCTACTGATAGCCGTATCTTATTGATCTGTTTAGTTTTTGTGTCAAAGAATTCAACTTTGGAATCGTTCTCAGTAAAACTATTCCAGATCCTGGGGTATTGTATCTCAATAAGACCTACTTCATAGGGTTGTTGTAATGTGATCGGTTTTGCCAATTTTGTTCTGAACTGCCAAATCTTATTATTCGGATAAACTACTGTTGACGCATTACTAGGTAACGTAACAAAAAATCCGTTCTTATTCATCGTTCCGCCTCCTTTCACAACCAAATCAAAATGACTAGGTTACGTGTTTTCCACTTGTCTTTTTATTGTACATCGACTATATCTTTTTCCGGTATCCATGAATTGAATTTCTCAGGCCACCCTAACCACTTCACCAGGACTATATTTTTACGACCAGCTTTCTTTCTAGCCAGTACTTTTTCTATTTTAAACTCTTTGTTTTTATCGACAATCACCTGCTGTAACTCTGCCTCGTAAAATGTGCCTGTCAGCGTCTCACCTCCACAGTCTTTTAGTATATAAACAGGAGGGTTTCTGGCTATACGTTGCGTTATTGTAAAAAACTCATCTGTAAAAGTTTGCTCATATCCTTTTCTAAATACTCCTCTGTGTTTTGATATTCTCACAGTATCACCCAGCTGTAATTTAAAAGTCACCTTTCCGGGAGATTTCAGTTTGTACAGATTGTTAATGACGGTTTTCTCATTGTCTTTATTTACAGCGGACGGTGACATTTTTATTGACCGATGGTATGAACCATTGTAAGCCTCCATCAAATCTTGCACCACATCAATATATCTTCGTGAGTTAACAGCTGTTAAATATTTCCACATACGTGTCTTGAATGTCCTGTTGAAACGTTCCACCACACTGGCCTTTGTCTCATTTGATGTTGAGAAATTATGAATTTTATACTGTGCTACTAATAGTTGAAAATCCTTGTTGTAAAACTCCTTACCCTCGTCTGTTTGAAGTTTCAGAGGTATACGCCCTTCTCTTAATATATCTTTAAAAGCATTTGTGACAACTGCTCCAGATTTGTTTTTAAGACATCTAACCCATGCGTATTTAGAAAATACATCAATACATGTCAATAAGTATCGCACATTATCGTTTTCCGCAGAATATTCGGACATATCAACTAAGTCAATCTGAAACTGTTTATCAATACCACTAACCAACACCCTATTTCAAGCGAAATGTTTCAGAGCGGGTGCATGTAGTGTGTACGTATCCTGTCTTAATAAAAAGTTTTTAACATCGGGTATTGATGGAGACACCCCTGTGCAATCCTTGACGGCATCACGGAGCTTATTCACGCTACCTAACCCTCCAGGATGTGAGGGATCATAATAAATTGTTTGCATAACCTTCTCCATGATTCCTTTAAGACACAAGTGACCTCAATAGTTTTGTTTCAACATTATTTATTCACAACAAACATCCATAACAATTATGACAGTGAAACACCTTCTATCACATATAATAGTTTGGTTAAGTTAGCTACATCAGTTTTACTGATTATGAAAATGTGTAGTTTTTGCAAATCATGTAAAATGTCACTGCATTGTTTTTCTTTCACATACATACATACTCACTGCATCTACAATCATAGTGTACAGAACCAATATATGGTGAACTCTCAACAACTTAAAACCATTTGTGATGTTACTTATGACATCACAGAAGGTTTCCAATACATTGTCTCGTGTCCTTAACATTGATAATAACATGTGCACCATTTCTTCCCAAGAGGGTGTGCTATGTTGCCTTCTTACAAGTATCATCAGTTTTTCTAATCTACAGACATCATAGTTATCAACACTACTTTTACTTTGGTACTTTGTAGCATCATTCACTTTGTTTGCAATGGTTTGATCTAGAATACCAGATAAACGAGATATCACATATCGCTTACTGATATTGGCATACATTACACATAGGCAATTTCCCATATTTTCAGACAGTTAATTTTTTTTTCTCATATAAATCTCTCCAGTAGTCCCCAATCTCACGAATTTCTGCTATTTTGACAACGTCATCACCAATCATAGCATCATACATTTCTTTGATTTTATCTGTGACATTCTCAGATGTTTTCAATTCATACAAAACAGTCTCAGCAACTCCTTGGATTCTACAAGCCTTAGCACTGAGGTGTTTCAATGCCAGAAAGCGTTGTACAACTGAGATGAATTTATCAGTCAATAGTCTTTTCATAATCTGTTCAAAGTGGTTTGCATAGAAACATTCGGGGATACCCCACACACATTCGTGTTGTTTCTGACTTGGATGACTAATCTGACAACCGTAACAGATTTCTTCCAAATAGTCATGTAGTACAATGTTGAGCAGATGTAGTGACACCATTTTAACGCTCTCTATAAACAGTGATGTCACCACACCGTCCAACTGATCCCCAACCACATTCCCTGAACAAACACCAACACCTGACACTTGTAAGACATCAGAGGGTTGGGGGGAAGGGGGAAGCGATTGGATCAATAGAGATGGTGCCAGAGGAGATGAGAAATGTAGGGATGAACAGAAACCTTCAGGAGATGGAGGCGGCGACAGGAATCGTTCAGGAGATGGAGTGGACAATGATGATGATGTTGATGATGATGATGATGATGATGATAATGGAGATCTGAAAACGCTAAACAACGTTTGCGGGCTAGGAGGTGTCCCGGATGAAGGATAACACCACTCAAGACCTTCTGTGAACAAAAACATACATTTCAGTCACAGTAACAAAAAGCAAAACATTTTAAATAATTTGCAATTAAATGACACATACAAATTAGACCCACCATTTTGCTAATCTTCGTGTCTGACGATTTTAGGTCTATAAAGGGGCCGTGGTAGAGACTGCTGTCCATCGTCATCAAATATCAGTCTCTTTCTAATACTCTCATAAGAGCTCCTTATTCTGTCTCTTCTGATGACGTAGTCGATGGTATCGAACTGTTTCTTCAAAATTTCCCAATCACACCATTGTATGATGAACCCGTTTTTAAACCACTTGTTGTATTCTTCGTGAGAAACAGGATATGGCTTTAGCTTCCATTCTTCACGACCTCTGGCAGCAATTACCTTCTCTCTGTCTTCACACACCCGGAGAAAAATAAAGTCCTCTGCAAGTCTGTTGAAGCGATCCGCTTCAACACGGTAGATTTTAACCCCTTTGTCACTGTCCCACTGGGATACATAAACTATCTCAGGAAATCCAGTATTGTCAAGGTCTGGACACACCACATTACGGAAAAGGACCCAGTCTTTCACCGATATTGTACACTCAGTTTTAGCATTGCTAGGTAAATCCACAACAACACTAGTGTACACCGCTAATGTCACACACCCCGCACTATATTGAATAGAATAGCAGTATCCATTGTTACCGGCATATTCTAGATCAGCTGTACAGGTTTCAGACATGTATGTACTGAAGATCTCTGGACGACATCTCTTTTTCTGTGGTGAATAGCTCATTTCAAATGTTGTACCTGTGCCGAGTCCTTCTCCTCCTTCAACAGATGACTCATCTCTATATCCAAATCTGTGGGAAGACATTGCTGAAGAGTTGTTCAAGTAAATCTCCAGCAAAAAAAGAACTGAAGTTGTTACTGAAGTTGCTCTTTTAGTGATGAAAATAGCTGGAAAATAACAAGATTAATAGCAGCAAAAACAATCCTCTAGCTAGCAAAGCATGCAAGCAAGCTAACTAGTACTGGCAGAGTGCCAAAAAAGTGAACTGCTTCCCCAAAAACCCCAAATCCCTTTTAAGACACACCCTGTAGTAGAGTGTAACACGTTTAAATAGTTTTTTAACCCTACCCCTGTTTCCGGCTTCATAGACACACCTCTTCCGGTCAATAATTTATATTTTCCATATATAACTATTTTCTGATTTCCTGCTTCATAGACACACCTCTTCCGGTCAATAATTTATATTTTCCGGATATGACGATTTTCTGATTTCCGGCTTCATAGACACACCTCTTCCGGTCAATAATTTACATTTTCCGGATATGACGATTTTCTGACTTCCGGTTTCATAGATACGCCCACTTCCGGTTTACTATTTCCGCTTCTGGTTTCATGGACACGCCCACTTCCGTCCGCCATTTTAGGTACAGTATATAACTACTTCTGATGTTGATTCTTCATCATATTACACCCTCTATTATCATTGAAACAACGTTTAAATCATATCTAGAGATCAACAGAATTTCAATGGTATTTCGATTACAGTGGATATTGAAACAATGTTGAAATCCCAGCATATCAACGAAACTTCAATGGTATTTTAGTAGCCTATACCAAAGGTTTAATCTAAAAATGTATAAATGAATATATTAAAACAGTTTTAGGCTATTATAATCCTGCTTATTGACAGCCAGGATAGGCTATGAGCAAAATATAGAAACTATGGCAGAGCCTTCTGCCTAGACTTTCTAGCACAAATGACACCCCACGCATTTAAAAAAAATGAAACAATCGTTTTTTTTGTTTGTTTTTTTTCTTTTAACGCGCCAGGGTCGGTCGTCCAGCTCCCCCCGCCGGGTCTGGGGCGTAGCGCAGCCACTTCTGCACAGCTTGAGAAAATTCATAGGCATTTCCCGTACTCAGCCGTTGAGTCAGGGCATCTAAAATAGAAAACAAGCAAAAGTACATTTTAGTTTAACATTAGCAGTAGACTAAGTCTTCTGCCTGTGAAGGATATAAACTTGATAAGGCCAGGTAGAAAAAAGTGTGTGTGTGTGTGTGTGTGTGTGTGTGTGTGTGTGTGTGTGTGTGTGTGTGGCAATAGCTAGTATCCTTCCCTCACAAACGCCTCACACTCAAGTCCTACACTAGCCTAATTTAATTTGAGCGCTACCGTTGCCCATGTTTTCCCCTCATGCCCTTCAGCTAAAAGAACGACGTCACCATAGGACCACGCCCATGACCACGCCACTCTCGTCTCTGAATCACATGTTTCAGGTGTGATAACTCTTTGATTGGCGCTAGCTTGACTGTCAAATGTGTGCTGGATGCTGCGCCGATATTTTTCCACTTTGGTCGGAAGCGTCACTGAGGTAATTTGTGGCAGAAGGGACACCACAACAAACTTCCCATCTGGAAACATTAACTGGTAAGTCTATCAGAATAAATGCAACGTCTAATAGCCTAATAGACGAATGTAGCCGTTTTTAACATCAATTTGGAAAAGTCTATCAAATAGCCTAGCTTAGGATGGAATTATTTGACAAACACGTAGGCTAGGCTACCAGTTTTATGACATAAGGCTCCAATTTGAGTGGAGTGCTTCTCCCTTCTCACCAGAGAGATAAACATATTTTAAATGTTTCTGTGTCTATCCAGTGTTACAAGCGGGTATAAGTTAGCAGCAGGTTTGATATTCGCCGGATATTCGTTTTCGATTTACCCCCGATTCAGTTTCTTCAATAAAATTCCACTACATTACGAGCATAGTATGTTGAGGACAGTTTAGGACACTGTATCAAAAACAATGACAATGGTATTTCTCGTTGCTACCGATTTACGAGCGAAAACAGCACTTCAATCTACGTTCCGGCTGTTGGCTGAGTTAGGGACCGTCTACAAATTACAGTGCTCAGGCTGGTGACATAGACTTATGGGATTCTTTCAGAAAAGAAATCACTAAAAATCAATAAAAATAACTTTTGTAATTCTGATTACTGTAGTAGTAGCCAATGGTGGTCTACTAGTTACTACAGGTCATATTTTTGTCATATGTCACATTATAGTGAAACAGGATGGAATTAAAAGCTTAAAATATTCACCAAAAATCAACAAAAGTACATTTCCTCATTCTGATTGCTGTAGTAGTTGCCAAAGGCAGGGTGCTACGTACTACAGGTGCATTTTTGCTGATATCGTGCATTATGGTGAAACAGGATGGAATTGCTCTGAATGTGGACTGAAAGTTCCTTTGGCCTTACAAATCCAAACAAAAGATATTCTTTGGGTAAGTATCATAACGTCAGTGATAAAATATCAATGTATGAAAAAGCACTGGAGTTAATGTGACTTGGTTTATGGTTTCTACAGATTGAATGCGGTAAATGCAACAGATGATTCCATGCATCTTGCCTTGGAATGACAGATGCCAGTGTTCCAGACAAAGACATTGCATGGTATTGTGCAATTTGCATTTAAGAAATACAAAAGGAATGCAAATATTGTAAATAGTTAATAACACTATGAATGTTTGAAGATTCATGAGGTCAGAAAAAATGTCTCCTGTAGTAACAAAGTCTATAGCTACATGTTTTTTACATTTTGGCCAGCAATAGCCTAAGTCAGTCACTAGCCTAAGGCATTTCTTGTCTACTAATAAATTACGTTCTGTAGTAGAAGATAGAAGACTGGGAAAGAGAAAATCCGTGACGATGTAAAAGTTTTGTGGGGCAAGGTTAGAGGAAAAGTCAACGTGAAAGATCCATTATTATATTATTTATTATGTTTATTTTTATTTATCTTTTCTGCCTCTTGTTTATTATTACAGTATTTTTATTTTTATTTAAGTGTCGCTGCCTATTATTTATTACTTTATTTATATCTTTATTTAAGTGTCGCTTATTATTATAAATATTGTTATTTATATTTTTTATTTATGTTTTGTTAAGAAATACAAGTCTCTTAGCTATAGGCTATTCATGACAGATTTTGTTCTATGTTGTTTATTCTACAAAGTGAGATCATTTTGGGGTCATATTGCCCTATAGGGGTTGAATAACAAAAGTATAGTGAATAAGAAAATTAAGCTCCACAAAATGAAAGAGGAAAAAAATACTAATTAAGGGGATCTTATTCAACAAACAAGGAAATGAGGTAACCAAAACAGGAAAATGTCTATTCCGTCAACTCCTTTTGATAAATGATCTGATAATGTCATCTGACCTGTAATAAGACATACTCTGGCAACTACATCCAAGAGAATAAGAACATGTATTTTTATTCATCACTGGGCTTTGTTTTTGTTTAAGAACCATGCCTACATCCATCCTTCTTTACTACTCTGTAATTAAAAAATGACTTGTTAACAATGCCTTTGGTGTGTTTTTTTTGTAATTATTCCCGTTCTGTTACACTAAAAAAAATCCACCTATATTAAGTAGCAGCCTAGCAACAAGCCCATTACATCAAACAGAATGTGAAAGTCTTTTCATTGAATTTTAAACAATTAATTCCATCCTGTTTCACTGTAATGTGACATATGACAAAAATATGACCTGTAGTACGTAGCACCCTGTCTTTGGCAACTACTACAGCAATCAGAATGAGGAAATGTACTTTTGTTGATTTTTGGTGAATATTTTAATCTTTTAATTGCATACTGTTTCACTGTAATGTGACATATGACAAAAAATATGACATGTAGTACGTAGCACCCTGTCTTTGGCAATTACTACAGCAATCAAAATGAGGAAATGTACTTTTGTTGATTTTTGGTGAATATTTTAATCTTTTAATTCCATCCTGTTTCACCATAATGCACGATATCAGCAAAAATGCACCTGTAGTACGTAGCACCCTGCCTTTGGCAACTACAGCAATCAGAATGAGAAAATGTACCTTTGTTGATTTTTGGTGAATATTTTAAGCTTTTAATTCCATCCTGTTTCACTATAATGTGACATATGACAAAAATATGACCTGTAGTAACTAGCAGACCACCATTGGCTACTACTACAGTAATCAGAATTACAAAAGGTCTTTTTTATTGATTTTTAGTGATTTCTTTCCTGAAAGAATCCCATAAGTCTATATGTCACCAGCCTGAGCACTGTAATTTGTAGACGGTCCCTAACTCAGCCAACAGCCGGAACGTAGATTGAAGTGCTGTTTTCGCTCGTAAATCGGTAGCAACGAGAAATACTATTGTCATTTTTTTTGATACAGTGTCCTAAACTGTCCTCAACATACTATGCTCGTAATGTAGTGGAATTTTATTGAAGAAACTGAATCGGGGGTAAGTCGAAAACGAATATCCGGCGAATATCAAACCTGCTGCTAACTTATACCCACTAGTGTTACACAATTTTGAGAAATAGCATAGCTGAGGTAGACTTCCGCCTGCCAGATGTGATTCGGTCTCAGGTTAGCCCTTTCTTAGCTTTCACAGGCGAACTACGGAAAAGCGAATTGGCCTAGGAGTAGGCTTCACTCATTCCCTTTTTCGTTTAAAGGCCAACGCACACCGGTATTCTGTCAAACTGGGCTACTTGTCGTCGTCGAGTTGTGCTACCATTAGTCGCACCTTGACATGTATACACCAGTCGCACATAGACAGTAAAGTGATGTCGTTTTCTGAACTTACCAGACTGTTGTAACTGTTCTATTATTTGCCTTTAACCACTTAGTCATTATAGCAACATTACTGATGATTATTTATCAAAAATCTCATGTAAATTTTTGTGAAAGCACCAATAGTCAACACTATATCGTTGCGGTATCAATATTGTGGTATTTTGTCAAATATCGTAATATTTGATTTTCTCCATATAGCCCAGCACTACTTTTGGGGCAGAGAATCGATTGAGGGCATTATGTTTACTGAAAGCACTGCATTCATACTTAAGCAGAATGACTTACCAAACATGCATTTGCAGAAGGCCATTTCTTTAAAGGACCGCTTCTGTTTGGTCACATCCTTATTTTTCTTGCCAGCCCAGTTTAGGCCTGAGGCCAGCTCGTTGGTCATGCTGTATGCCAGCCTGCGCCGAACCCTGATCTCCAGGGTGGTCCCCCCAATAATTGTGAAACGGGCCACCTATCAAAATAAAAAAGTGTAACTATTTAGGGTATTTTTCAAAAGATGATGTAATGTTGCTCTATGTAGGTTTGTCAATTTTCAAGTCTGAATTTAACTGAGATTAAAGTATTAAAGTGTGATATTTGTTTGCATCCTTGTGTGGGATGAGATTAAACACAGATTAACAGATTTGTTAAACAGTTTAACAAAATTGGGCAGAGCAGTAGGGCTGCTCGATTATGGAAAAGAATATAATCACGATTATTTCTGTCAATATTGAAATCACGGTAATTTAACACGTTTACTCGTTGACTTCTGGAAAGATCTTGCAATTATTGAACTTATAAAACAATGGAAAAAGTTAAATAAATCAACAGTAAAAAAAAAAAACACAACTGTGAAATTTGCCTTAATACTTTTCCTATTTAAACTTTATTTTTTTATTCAGAACACAAGAGGAAATAAGTTTACTTGCAAAATGTAATGATTGTTTTTCTCGATTATTCTGTTTTTATGATCATTGGGAGCCAAAATCATAATCAACGATTAAATTTCGATTAATTCCACAGCCCTACAGAGCAGTGAAGTTCAGTCAGAAGAATGATGTAACTACTTTTTAACCATTAAATAATTACCATTGCCTTCCTAGCACCCTGGGACTGGAGTATCACCTCTGCGTTCTCCAGCTCCTCCATGCTGTGCAGAGGCAGTTGCAGTGGCTCTGCCGTCAAGCCCACCACCCCAGCACTTTGGCCACACCTACAGGACTGGCGGAACTCATGGAAGTCCTGCCGCAGGTCCCTCACCTCCTTCGTCAACTCTGTGACAGCGGTGAGCAGCTTCTGTAAGGTTACATCTATTGACAGGAATAAGAAATAGTTTTGGGTTGAGTGCAAAACTTAGCATTCCTTTATTTTGTAGTGGAAAAAAAAAAGCGTAAAATAAAGAAATGGTCAACACAATTTCAAATATATATGAGGGATGTTAAATGCTATAGGTAGGGGATTTAACCTAGCGACCAATCAACAACCAATCACAATATTTAATGCAGATATAGTTTTTAACTGTTCCATAGAGAACGCAAACCACTGTAATCTTTAGGTATTTCAATCACAGAGCCATTCCGTTCATATATACTGTAAATGGAATCTTATAATAATCTTAGTTTTGCACTTGCCTTTTAAAAGCTGCCTGGCGGAGTCTCTTGAGTCTGTGACAACTTGAACATTGAAAAAACATTTGTTTTATCTGTATGACTGGGTATAGGTGTTTGGAATAACATGAAACTCTCTTTTCTAAAACATACCTTCTGGAGAGAAATTGGCTGCAGACCGGGGAGTACACGCAGAAGCCACTGGCAATGACTGGAGGGGGAACTGAAAATCTTCAGCAGAGAAGGTAATGGGTTGATTGTTGGGGTAGGGCAGCGGAGACTGGCAGCTGGCTGGGGCGGGCAGGGTCTTGTAGCTGGTTGGCTTTACAAAAATGGTCTGGCAATTCGCTGGGGCTAGAGGTTGGAGTTGGGAGGATGGAGAGGGAGACTGCAGAGGGCTGGAGGCTGTTGGTGTGTATGACAAAAAGAGTTGGGGGGGGTATAAAAGACGTTACAGGTTATTAAGCTGAATTAGCTTCTCTGCTTACTTTGTTACACACACCACACTGTGGCCTATGTTACACCCCACCCTTAGGCAGCCCTTTAGGGACAAACAAAAGGTAGAGATTGGGAGGAGAACGGACAAACAGCACAGGGAACACATACAACCGTAACATATATACCTGGGAACAAAATGTTGGGAGCTACTCCGAGGTTGGCCATCTCCATCAGAGTCATCCAAGTTGTTGTAGATTGGATTTGGTCTAGAAGTGAACATGGACAAACTATAAATACACTGCATTATTTACATTTGTTCATCTGTAGTTACTGTGATATTCAAAATTTCAAAACTATTCTGATGTTACAGCAAACAAATATATTTATGATGATGGCCATGTGCACATACAATTCAGCAACTTCGCACTATGAATTTGGAAATTCATTATTACTTCTTTCTCCTTTTCAGAGGCTGTTGGCACTCCTCCTGTTTGGATGTCGGTAGTGTTGCATTGCTGCTTCAAATACCTTTCCAGGCACCTCTCTGCTTCCTCAAAGGTATCTGCAGACACAAAGTTGTTATGAAATACTGATACAAAGGGCTATGATAAAATGTCAACCAGATTTAAAAATACCCACCTCGGCTTATGAGGACCCTGACAGGCTCATAAGTCTGCCATTCTCCTGTTGGTTCATCCCTCCTCCTGATGGCAGCACGAACCTTGCCCGACTCTTTTGGAGGGTATGGAGGCCAGAAAACCTTCTCCCCCTGACGCCATATGTGTGGCACAACTTCTGTTCCACCACTGTTGAACTGCACAAGGCACCACTGCTTCATACTATTTGTTTATGGTAAAGATAATGGTTGGTTATTAATACATGAACTGATTTTATGAACTGATTTTACAAAAATGATTTACTTTGTATGTATGAGGGGAATGGCAATGAACTCTTTTTTTTATCGGGGAAAAGTATATATATATTTTTTATTATTTGGAGCTTTACAACACCAACACTGCTGCTTAAGTCCCACACTTTGTAACAGTCAATGTTGGCTGATTCAAAGGGGTATTGGACATATGACTCCTTCCTTGTAAATTTCCGGAAAATCACATGTTTCCTGAGCTACGTTGACTATGTTGTCAACAAGAGCGATGTCATCAACTATCTGGATGCAATTATCCCCAAACCTACATGATAAGGTGAAATGTTTAGTTACAACCTTTCTATACTGCTCCCCATGTTCTATATGAGACACCAATGGGCCATCATGATGGAGGTGCATGAATTTGTTGCCTTTGTTGATTTGGGTTGTCTGAGGGTCTCTTTCAGAAAGCCTTTTCACTATTTGCTGCAAAGGCAAATGAGGTTTGCGCAGTAAATGTTTTAGTTGGGCCAAATAGTTCTCATAAGGAAAGGCAGCAATGTTATATAAGGGACCATAGAGATGATATTCTGCTGCCAGGTGTGTCAGCTGGTGGACATTGTAAGTTATTTCAGTTCTGCCATATAGCTGCCCAAAGTGACTCACAAATGAAATTAGCAATTCGTGAGCACAGTCCACCATTTTCTCTGATGTCCCAGGAGATAAAAGGAGATGCATAGCAACAGAAAACAACATAAAGTTGTTAAACATCTCCAGGGGAATCGTATCTCTCAGCACTACAGGGCCAGCGTATAGCATAAAATACCGGAGTTCAGTTGCTTTCCACCTATCAATTTCTGAGAGTTCTCTGGGTTTGCGACTGAACTCAGTTGGAGTGTAAGGTGTCAGTGCCTTCAACTTCACAGAAATCTCCCCAATTGTTTTACTGCCCAACCTAGTTGCAAGACATTTGCCCCTCATCCAAATATACAGAAGCTCCCTGGTTACCCCAAGACAACATAAATGCATGTAGTCTAATTGGAACATTGTCACCATTTTCACAACACCAACTAGGGGAGACTGTGTTCGACTCAAGTGGTGGTCCTCATCAATCATGGAGGCGAAGTCTGTGTCAGTTTTTAATTTAGCATTGACATCAGGAAAGGTCATTTTGCCCTGCCATTCACCCACTTGAAAGCATTCGCAACCAGAGTAACCATTGTGACCCTTTGTGTTTTTAATAAAGGCTCGTGCAGGGGCATCGCAAATGAATGAGCACACTTTTGCCATTAGATGCTGCCCTTTATAAATTATACCTCTCTTCAAAATGTCATTAAGGTCCTTAATAAATGGGCCCAAGAATTCAGATGCACTTTTAGGCTTGCTAAGGCCACAGAACAGGCCAACAAGGAAGGGAAATCTGGTGTAATCCACATTTACCATAGCAAGAATTGGCCAGAACTGAAGTCTACTGCTTCTGAATAGTGGTAATCCATCTATATTGAACTACAACTTAAGTGTGTTCAAGTTGGCAGGTAGAGTCAAAGATTTAAGCCTCGACATCAACCCATTGGCTAGGCCAAAGTGATAGTATTCCCCACCCTCCATCTTCCTAGTTATTATTTTACCTTGCGTCCTCAGAACTGTCCGAGCATCTTTAGGCAATTCTGGATGAAACACGCGCAAAATGCTTAAAAGTGCAGTTAGTGCCACTTGAGAGACTGAAAATGTAGAGGCCCAAAATCTCAGACTCGTCATCAAAAACTCTGTAGTTGGAGTTTCAGTATCATCTGAATCAACATCATCTGAATCAACATAATTAGCTGTGTCTATTGACTCATGGGTCTCACTGAATTCTGAACTAGGCTCATAGTTCCCTATAACTGGTAGCTCCTCTACAACTGAGTGGCTAGAGGTTGAAACGGTTGGATCTACTACTTCCCTTGGTCACTCTACGTGTTCCAATGCTGTGTCAGTGTTGCCTTGCATATTTGTATTATTAAAGGTCTCCTCAAACTGCTGTAGTATCTCTGACTCTGTGGCCTCAAGCATTGACATACATTTGCGCCTCTTTGACCAGCGTGATGCCATTGTGAGTGCAGTGGTGTGCAGATTCAGAAACAGATATTAAAAAGATAATCAGATTAGGCTTATTATACTAAAGACTTGCTTACTTGATAAATGATTAATGATAAATTGAAAAAAGGACAAAAAGTAAATCACAGTGTCAGTAAACAGCAATTTAATTCAGAATCAACCACTGCCCTGATTATTTCCCCACAAAGCAGATGATAACATGTTCTTTTGCAAAGGTTTTTCTAAAGACCGAACAATTTTCACCCACGAATAATTGACTCTGTTTACTACATTTAAGTACAAGGTACCCTATAGGCCTATCACGTCACTAATTTTCTGTCACATGGCACCTCCGGGTGTCTGTGCTGTACTGTCTGAACGGAACCAGTAGTACTTTTTTTATGCACATTATGATTTAATTTACTTATTTACTAATTTACTTACTTTAATTTATTAGTACCAGTTACAAGTTTGGACACTTTGGACTGTTTTTACATTGTGGAAGAAAAACTGATGGTCCTGAAATAACACATATAGGATTGTGTATTTTTTCTTGTCTTAGTCTTCATTTTAGATTGTGTTAGATTTGAGTAGGGAAAGGCAGGTATGTTAGTAGTCAAAATAATGAAAAACTTATGAGTTATGTCCAAACTTTGGACTGTTATGGCCTACTGTAGGCTATGTGTAAACTCTGCTGCTTGTTGTTTGTATATTGTTGGTATATTGTATATGCCAATTTGTTTGTACAGCTCTAAGATAATAAAAGCATGCCATGTTCCACTATAATCTGTGTGTGGTGGAGTCATGTGGGCGCATTCACCTATAACAATAATATTGTTGAAAATATACATTTAAATAAATAAATCATATATGTCAAGTATCTCTCTTTAGTTTATTAACATTAATCACCAATAACAACATTGTAAACTCTGAATATTAAATTAGCCGACTTTGTTTTTAGAATGATTAGAATACCAATGCAACTTCCTGACACTCGTAACAGCAACACACCGTTCTCTTAATACATCCATGCAACACACACACAGGCTGCCTGCTAGCCTCATGGCTAGAAACCCATGGGGAAAACCCATACAGTTAAAGAAAGTATAAAATAATATAAAATTATATATATGTCAATGGGAAAACCCTGACGAACTTCCGGCTGCTATGTCACCCGGATCGTTAGTCTGATTGGTTGAAGCACTATCCAATTGCGCCCAGAGGAACGGCGTCCGTTGGTGACGCCCCTTTGGAAATGAGCTGGGAATGAATGAACGAACGCTCCCCAGACACAACCAGGCTAGCTGCCTGCTGCCTTCGGCTGTCTAAGTAGGCTAGGCTAAACTACGAACTTGTTTCGGACGGCCTAGCAAGATAGCAACACAGAACGCCGTTGCCATGATACCGACAGTTTGGTATTTTATAGATTAGGACAGATTATTTATGGAGAAAATGGAGTGTGTGCAGATGTCAACCACTTACTACAGTATGCATTTGCTGCAGTCCATCTGGATTCATTTTGGGTCTCATTGAAATTTAATTTAGTTTGGCTGGCACAAATGTTGGCATTTGTATCAATGTCAGAAATTGTAAAATAGCGGTGCTGTGTTAATAGATTTCACGACATTCTCCCCTAATGTATAATGGTACAGACATGTATTTTCGAGCTAGCTATCACAAAAATAGACTGGACGCAGAGGTTTTGCTAACTTATTGTAACCTGTTGGAAGCGAACCACGATAGCCGAAGTTACATTAACGTTGGCAGATTTTGACGTTTAAGAAAATCTATGACTGCAGCACTACGTGGGTATTACTACACTAACCATCATATTAACGAGTAACAGTTGTAGCCTAACAGTACAATTCATTCATATTGAACATTACATAAGCAACCTTACCTGATCGTATGGGTCCCAGGTCCAGAAATGATCTGTGTCCGCGCACTACGTTGGTCTACCACCCGATGATCTCCCGGTCAACCAAAAATCAATGGATTTTCAATCATATTTCCCGGTCAACTATGTATCGACGCATTTTAAATCATATTGCCTGATCAACTATATGTCGATGGCTTTTCAACAACAGGTCTTTTCCCGGTCAACTCTAAATCAATGACTTTTCAACACATTGGCAATATCACCCGGTAAACCAAACATCAATGCTTAATCAATCATAAAGATAATAGATCAATGTTGTTGCCATCAACATTAATAATGTCAGGTTTCATCGATATGGTAATGGTAATTCAACATTTATTTTGCATTGAAATTTCAATATCAACCATAAAGATGATTCAGACGGAAAATCAATATTTATTCAATGTTTGCTTGCTGTCTGGGTTAAAGATTCAAGACGATTGAAATCACGGCCTAGGACGAGTTCGAAAGAATGTAAAACACCTGAAAAATGCATAATTAAAAATGGCCGCCTTCCTGTTGGGCGGAGCTAATGAAGGTAAATGGGAAATATGTCTGCAATGATTAGAGCAATATGGGTATTAAATCTGGTGAAGATCGGAGCAACTATGTCCAAGTTAAGGCCTTCCACGGATTAGGGGGCGCTATGGAGCCCACTTACAGGTATGGGCCAAATCGCTGTACAGTCTCGCAAAACTCCCAGGTGTTTATGTGGGCGCCAATTTTTGTGAGTTTTCGTATATACTGAGGCCATCAAAAATGTGCCCAAGTGCTAAAACCCAATTAGGGGGCACTATAGAGCAACCATACCACTCCCAAGCCTAAATGTGAATTCAGATGAAAGTTTACTATTGTGCAGATGGCTGCAAAATCTTGAGTTTTCGTGCATCCTAAAGTCCTCAAACAAGTGTTTGTAAAATGAAGATTTTTTTACACGAAAACCAATATTTTGGAAATTATAGAATTTTGTAATTTTTTTCTAAAAATAGCACCATGGACTTGAAGATGAGACCTATGTTCCTTCAAAAGTTGGTATATTAACTTATTACTTTTGTCCAATTTAAGGCGCACGTTAGGGGGCGCTATGGAGCCCCCTGGCAACACCCCACCCGAGCTCAATCACTACAGAACTTTGCAATTTTCACCAGTTGTGACGTGTGCAAATTTCTGAGTTTTCGTGCATGCTACCCCCTCAAAAATGCGACGAAGAATTGGGAAAACTAATAATCTCACCAAAAGCAATAGGTTCCTTCGCACTTTGGTGCCTTGCACTTTCGTGCTCGGTCCCTAATTAACGCTTTAAAAGCGTCGTAGTTGAGGTCCTGTTGTGTTCAGGGGGAAATAGGTGGACCCAAATGCAGAGGCAAGGCAAGCAGGCAGGCAGGCAGGGGAAGGATTGAGCTCGAGAGTTTATTTAAAACACAAAAATGCAGGAGATCCAAAAAATGAGGCAGACAAAAACAACAAAAGGAATCCAAAGAAAGCAGGCAAAAACTAAAGTCCAAAAATAATGAAAACACGAGGAACAAACTAACAGCAAACTAATGGGAACAAAGTGAGAACAAAGGGAAGAATCCAAACCTGGTAAACTAGATGCAAACACACTGGGAACAGACACAAACTGCCTGGAAAGAAAACAAACACCAACAATGATCTGACACAGGACAAGGGGAACACAAAGACTAAATATACAGGGTAACGAGGTAACACAAGACAGGTGACACAAGGGCTGGGAAACAGGTGAAATACATTAGGGCTGGGCAGTACAATCAAAAAAGGCGGGAAAACACAAGACATAAAGTAAAACCAGACTAGACAAGACAGAAAACCAAACTATCAAAATAAAACAGGAAACTGAGCAAAATACAGAACAGAAACAGACTACCAAAATAAGATAAAACACACCAACCCATAACAGGTCCTCCTCTCAAATAATGCTGCTGCTGAAGCTTACTGGTATACTGGGATTTCTATGGAATGGATTCTTTCCATAGACAGTATATAAGAAGATTCTTCGCCTGCTCAGTCGCCCAAAACTCAGAGATGGGAAGTAACAAAGTACAAATACTTTGTTACTGTACTCAAGTAGATTTTTCAGATATTTTTACTTTACTATTTATTTTTGTGCCGACTTTTTACTTTTACTCCTTACATTTTTAACATGAATATCGGTACTTTCTACTCCTTACATTTTACAAAATTGGTACGTTACTTTAGTTTCAAATAATTTCAGTGGAGTTACCGTTATTATTTTTTGCGTCATCAATACCGAATTCATTCTAATTGGATGGGAATATTTGACGCACCACTACAAGATGACTCGACAGATTCGGCGGCATTCATTCGCTGCAAATCACTGCGGCTTGATGGTGGTAACGTTAGCACATAGTAGTATGGACGGCAACATGATTGAAAATGAAGAAAATGGAGATCCCAGAGATTCGGCAGACAAGCAGCAAGACATTCCCAATCATCCTTGGCCTTATCTGAGAGAGATGTTTGAGATAGTAGGCATCAGGAATGACTGTTAGTTGTAACTCTAAAAGTATGGGGAACTTCTTAATTAATGTCTGTTTAGTAATTCATATTTTATCCTTTATTTTCTTTCCAGAAGCCATATTTGAGCACACACACAGTGGCTGTGTCTTGCTGCCTATTTGTACACTTCAAACACTTAGTTTTAAGTATAAAGTGTAGATAACGCAAAAAGTCAGTGCACTGAAAGTACCCGATGACCCCCTAAAAACGGTCTAAAAATGTCAGTGTGGAACGATGGACCCTACTTGCACTAAACGGGCGCCACCTTGACTACAAAGTGAAAGGGAGCCCCTGACCGGCAGCTGATTGGACGAACACGTCACGTGGGTCTGGCTGCTCGAGAATTTCTGTCATGGTGGCTCAGACGGAATACGATCTTGTATTTTACGAAAATAGTTCACCGAAACGTGTTTCTGAAAACATTTTAAGAGAGAAATAGGCCACACAGTTGCTGAATCTGTCTTCATTTTAGATCGACAAAGGTCAGTTTAAAAGATTTTCGTCAGATTTTGAGAGGCGGCGAGCCGAGCTGGCCACTCCTCATTTGCATACAGGAAAGCGGGCTGGAAAATCGCGTTCACATGTGTTGCGTTCATCACGTTCATCCCGCTCTTCATTTCCAGTAAGTGTTTTAACATAAGTGTTCATTTTGGGACAATGCTAACCATTGAAAGTGGGCACTACGGCAGTAAGTGGTCAGTGCACATTAGCAGTGTACTGATGGAAGTATGCGGAATGAGACACAGCCTTACAGTACGTGTAGATTCCTTTAAATGTTATGGGGAAGATTAAAAAAGAGAAACTGGATCTGTGAATTCTCACAGAATCACAACTGAATTCATATCTTTCTACTCAGTCAGAATCGTATTAACCTGGAGTCCCAGTCTCTGTCACAATAATCATATATGTGATGTTTTAGGCTTATTGCCAGACATCTATTTAAAGTGTAGGCAATGGCATATAAGAGCCTTTTTTTCCATGTCCACTGAAGTTTCTAGTAACATCTGTGTGGTCCAGGTAGCTTTGCATAAAAAAATGCTTGTCATTCGCAAGGCTACTTTTACTTTTATACTTTAAGTAAATTTCCAAGACTGTACTTTGTTACTTTTACTTGAGTAAAGAAGTTAAATCAGTACTTCTACTTTTACCAGAGTATTTTTTAACACAAGTATCTGTACTTCTACTTGAGTATGGGAAGTGAGTACTTTTGCCATCTCTGCCAAAACTAGGCTGGGATACCTACCTAACGTTACATTCTCAGGTTCAGCTGGTTCAAATTAGTTGAGCTGCTCCACAATCTTTCCACGTACGTACCCTTGGCAACATCAGTGGTTGGGAATCACCATAGACAGTCAAATTAAATCACTGAGGTCTGTTTGGGCCATGGTTTGGGTGCTTGGGAAAGAATTGTCCTCATGTCGCCCTCTTGTGGTTAGAGCTAAACGCCAAAGGAAGCTAGCGTTGCCAACAAACCTACAGTTGACGGGCTTGGTAGATCCATAGGTAGGCTTAGCATCAAGTTAAGTAGGCTAAATGTATCCTATACGCTAAACAGTATTAAGTACGACGTTTTAAGAACTTGCCGTGCGCTCCCATTGCCCGAGAGCAACACCTCGGGGTTTCGGTTTTCAAAACATTCAGATGAAAATCTGCGTCGTATTTCCGTAGATGTGTCAGTGAATGCCTCATTTGTAATTGCTATATTTTCCTACAACAACTGAACGCAACACGTGTGCCTCCCGCTCCGCTTTGGTCACGCGGTCAATGACATCAGTAAAAGCTTTACTGAGGCAGATGTGTACTGTAACGTTACAACACATGTAATATAGTATCACCTGTGAGCACCAGGGCTTTATTCTCACCGTGAGTGGACCTACCGGGACGGACCCAGCAAAACCAGATAATCAAAACATTAGGATAAACCGTTTTAAGGACAGGGTGCCTCTATTGAAGCTAACAGTTGTAAGCTTAGCTAGCATACCTGGTGAACTTTTACCATCGCTGCTCAGTGTGTTTGACAATCAACTTTATCCAACTCGAGCAAGCTAGCTAACCGGGCAGCTGACGCTATATAACGTCAGCTAAATGCAAGGACGGACTTTGAACTCTACAAGGGTACGATTTCAGTTTTGCTAACTGTCGAAGAGTTTCTGGCTCTCAGTCCGACTTCCTTGTGTCGTTCGAGGTCATTCTGTAGCCTCTTAGCCAGTGATTATCGGGAAGCTAGTCATGAAGAGCCTACCGTATTTCTGCCGGGGAGAGGTCATTCGAGGCTTCGGGAGAGGAAGCAAAGAACTGGGAATCCCCACAGGTAAGTTCATTATCTGCCATTAATCTGTATGAGCTTTTGAGTAACGTTAGCTAATAAGCTACAATATACGTAGCTTACGTTAGGTCAGTTAGTCAGAATTGGTCCACAGTAATTTAACCAGAGAAAGAACAAGAGTAGTGTTAACGTTAGATAATTAACATTGGCAGTCTGTGGTTTTGACCTAATGTCCGCCAGCCTTTCTCGGATGATTTGGCAGACAACCTGATTACTGTCCATTCATAATTGTTGCAGTTACCAACTTGCACTGAACAGCATTGATGACGACACCTTTTTGACGCAACGACCGCGCATTGTTTTTCTGACTGCGGTAAATGTTAGTTGAGTAACGGAACTTGACAGATGTTTCCAGAAATGTGTAGTGACGTCATACCTTAATCCAGTGGTTCCTGTCGGTACACGATCCGTTCTGCCTGCACGATCCGTTCTGCACATGCGCAAAATGTTCGCGCATGCGCGGTTGTACGAGGATTTACGACACTGCACGATCTGTTCTACGCTTCCGGTCGACAGCCAAGCTAACGTTAGTTTAGCTAACAGCTAATTCGGCTAACTGCTAGCTGAGACAACATGTAATAACTTTAAAAGACCCTCAAAATAAAACGTGAAAATAACCGTTAACATATATAACAGCTGTTACGTCAGTTCTACTTTACTTGTGCTCATTTAAAATACAATCACTCAATACTTGTCTTTATTGTTATTACTGTGAAGTCTTAATTTAGCTGTAGCCTGCTTTTCCCATTACGTTTGAGTTAACGTTATTTTAGACTGAATCTAGCTGTCAGCTAGCGGTTAGCCGAATTAGCTGTTAGCTAAACTAACGTTAGCTTCCCGGTGGAGGCTAGCCATAGGCTAGCGTGGAACAGATCGTGCAGGTCGTATGGATACGTAAAACAGTATTATCTTGCGCATGTGCAGAACGGATCGTGCAGGCAGAACGGATCGTGTACCGACAGTTCCCAAACTGAGGAACCAAACAGAATTGAGGCACAAGATCTAAAAACGGTTTGTTTGTTTTTCCAGGAAATTGTCAAACCATATGGTAAGCGAAATAAAAACAGGGAACACAGTTTAATTTAATATTTAGCCTATATAAATATGATATATTTTATATTTATATATAAAATAATATATATATATATATATTATTATAAAATTATATTTATATATATATATATATATATATATATATATATATATATATATATATATATATATATAATATCAGCTTTTATAAAAGAGATTTTTGTCCCCAACCATGCATAGCTTCGAAACATTTGCCAAAAGTACCCAGTGTGTTACCCACTGTAACAATTTCATATCTAATAATATATAATATTATTAATTTCTAGCCCTGCCAACTTAACATCCAGTAAAAATGTTTCTCTAACTAGAGTTCTCTGGTTTTAAAAAAAAATGTCTTCATCTGATTTTAGGTGACATTGAGCAAGACACTAACTTTCAGGAGGAGTGGTTTCCCTTACCTTGTTCTTTCCTTCCCCTGACTCTTCCTCCCTTTCTCTCTCCCATCTCCAGCCAACTTCCCTGACTCAGTGGTGGACAATCTTCCAGCAGATATTGGCACAGGAATCTACTATGGCTGGGCCTGCGTCGGTAATGGTGATGTCTACAAGATGGTGATGAGCATTGGCTGGAACCCTTACTACAAAAATACCAAGAAGTCCATGGTCAGTACAAGAAAAGCACCATTCACTGCAAACTGTTTTAGAAAGCGTGCACTTTGCCAATCTATTTATAAGATGTTAAATAGTCTTTGACAATCCATGGTTTAAAGGCAGCCATGGTCACACTGTGGGTATTAAATTCCCCACAGTGGGACAAAACATATTTGAATTAAAAAATGAATAACCGCTCTTAAAAATAAAATGAATACCCCTTGTGTTGAGAGAAAAGAATAGTAGATAAAGTTTGCAATATAACACATTTATGGACACATTTCTTTAAGCAGCACCCTAAACTGTTCAGTAAAATGAAATGATTAAAGTTGTGAATTAAGTCACAAGATTGGCGCAAAGATTTAAGTCCTTAAAATATGCTGTTTTCAAGATAGTCATTTTATTATTAAAATAGTATTGTATACTTCGTACACACTCCATACTCAGCCATTGTTCTTCATTTATTCTGCATCTAAATTCCATTCATTTCATTTCAGCCATTCTAATACATTCTGGTTTGATAACACAATATAATTGCAGTTCATCACATTTGACAGTTGCAGTACTCTTGTAAGGAATACTTTTTTTTATTCTAGGAGACTCATGTGATTCACACATTTAAAGAGGACTTTTATGGGGAGATTCTCAGTGTTGTCTTGGTGGGCTACATCCGTCCAGAGAGAAGCTACAACTCACTTGGTACGACACCGCTCTCGCTCTCTCTCTCTCTCTCTCTCTCTCACTCTCACGCACGCACGCACACATACGCTTCTATGTTTGTATGCCTGCACTCAAAGGTCTAAGATTTCTAATGCTTCCAGATTTAATCTTTTTTTTTCTTCCTCTTAACCCACCATGATTCCCCTCTTCCATACACTCAATTATTCTTCTCTTTGCACCTGACTTCTTTTCTGCATGTCTTCATTTCTCCTTAATTTCTTTTTTTTAACAGAAGCGCTCATTGCAGCCATAAACAGCGACATTGAGGAGGCCAAGGTCACGCTGGAGCTCCCCGAGCATCTCAAACTGAGAGACGACAACTTCTTCACCAGCGCTCCCAGCTCATCGTCAGCCCTGTCCTCCAACACTGCATCCACATCACAGACTATTATAAATGGTCACTGACAGCTGGCTGTGACTGTACCACTTTGTGTACACACACACACACACACACACACACACACACACACACACACACACACACCAACCAGAAAACACATAAGTTTCTATATACACACAGGTGTATGCACTAATTAAAATGTACAGCCTCATTCTGAGATCTCTGACCCGTCATCATGGCTGCATAAACAAACAATCTTTTTTTTATTGTATTTTTCTTTTACCTCCTTAATGTGTCTCAATTGTTTAACTTCCTGAATGTTTTTTTTGCAGGCTGCTTTTGTATATACTCCCACCAGATTGCCTCATCTAATAGCATAACTGTGTATCTCTTTGTTCTTACTGGTCCTGCTGTATATTTGGAATCTTTTATGTAAGAAGGTACCTTAAAAAAATACAGATTTTAGCATGAGGGTGACCACAAGTCATTTTGTAATAATTTGTATATAACGAAAGACGCAAATGGACCGCAATTATTTATTCTAGTTTACACAGGGACCAGGGTTACTGCATGTAGAATTAAAGGTTCAACAATACATTTATATGTCAGTTTTGTTATTTCCATATATTAGGGTAAGATGCAATGGGAATACAATTATTCTAAATTTGTAAAGCATAAAAAATAGGATAAAATATTAAAAGTTATGCACATGGCTGGCCAAGAGCTCTTTTTGTGACATCACTGGCTGATAACCGCCTGAATGTTGTTATTGTCCTAATATCAGTGATATCAATGATTTCTTATTATGTAATTAAACTAAAAAAGATCTCAGAACTTACATTTTCCTGTTATTTCCCCCTCAAATCAATTACTAAAAGTTAAGAAAATTCCTGTAAGATTGCTTTACATGCGCTCCAATGAATTCTGCACTCGTAAGAGTCATATTTTCAGCAAAAGCAGAGCGGAAGTAAGTCAAACGTCACACTGGGTATGGGAATGTGTAGATAAGTGTCACAGCAAGAATAAGAACTAAAGCATCGGTCTGGCACATGAAGGGAAAGCCAATGTCAACGGCAAGCACACTTATGCGAAGGAGGTACAGTGGCAGACATCCCTGAGTCGGTTGTGTCTATTTGTTAGGTTTAATATGAGAAAAGACACTGGACTCAACCTGCTCTGCTGGGGATCAGGGCCCAAAATTAGCACCATCTACTAGCCAAATGCTGATAAAATGTGCAAGTGGCTGGTAGCTTTTCTTCACTCACCAAAAAACAATGGTAATCTATTGAGTGGCTGGTACAATTTGAACATTCACTAGCCAGTTGGCTGGTGGACAAATAAGTTAATTTTGGACCCTGCTGGGAATAAAGTGTCATATTACCAAAAGCCAACTTTAAATTGATGTTACATTAACCTTATATATCATGAAAATAATTTGACATAACAGTGCTTAAGCAGCTAAGAAATTAGAACAACTTGTCTTTCGGTAATAATAAAGTATTTATCTCTAAAGGGTCCTCATTATCAACTAGTATGAGAACAGTGAACATTAAATAGACAACAATGGAAATGTGATCTTATAATAACCCCCTGTGACACAGATGAGGAACCAGTTAAATTAAGACCACACTTACATCGGTTTACATAGGCTCAAAACGGATCTCTACTTAATTAAAAGTATACTATATTAATTTAGCTTTCTTACATAACACAATCTCTCACCAAATCCAATGTGAACATGTTACTCGGCTCAACAATTACAGTGAACGGCTAACAGCAGTCACTTTTGTGTTGATTTGCATGCAATTCTTTGCCAGATCACTTCAACTCACTTTTGTACAACAGCAGGTTAATTCATAACACATTTACATCAAGAGTACACACTCACAACATAGATCAAAATCCAGCTTTATTATGAAACAATGATTCACAGCACATTTCACCTCATCCAAGTACAGAGAAAGATCCTAATCATTTACTCTTCACACTTTTCTGTGGGTGGGACGCACATCTGTTATTATCTCAGGGAGACAGCAAAAAAGGCAGATGCACAACCCTAAAGTCAAAACAGACCTAGAGTAGAAATAAATACCTTTAAGGAACAAGTCCTGCAAAATCACTTCTGCAACATTTTGCTGTGTTTTGAGCAGTACTATTCTGAACACACGCACAGACAAGCATATTTCAGCATTTCACTGTGGCCTAAACAAGATGAAACCACTGAGAAAAGATTTTCCTCTCTGTGTAAAGACTCAAAGTACCACACAGGGTTACAGATCAGATTGTACTTCAGTATAAAGTTTCCTTTGAGTTTTGAGGTGACTCCTGCAGCGCGATACACTGTCCATTTTACAAATTTAACAAAGACATAGTGTAACACAAAAAGTAATGACAGTAATGTTACAACTGTTATTAATAAGAGCTTTAAACCAGATGATGTAGAAACAGAGGACGTATATCCCATTAGGCAAATGTAATATACTTCCTCTGTTTCTAATGTCATAAGCATTCTGTCCATATGTGGAGTCTGGGTTGTTAATAAAATAGACTTAAATTTGAAATTAAATGTAATGTCCTTTCTCTAAGCGATATCAGCGGACAATAACTACTGCATCATTTTATGTTTTGTAAACATATTTTCTTTAAATGATATGATTTATTCTAGAAAATGTAAACAGGCACATTAAAAGTTATATGATTGTCAGCACATTCAAAACTTTCCCTGAGGTTTGAGACTCAAAAAAGAAATCAAACTCCAGTGTTGGAACTATACCATGGCCTTTGGGGGAGCCCACTTTTCGTGTGCTTGCGACTTACAATGACTTACAAAGATACATAACAGCTACAAGTGTATGCACTATACAGGATTTACCCTATTATACTTTATCAACAGGAATTGATAGGTCAAACAGCAACAAAGCGTCAGGCTGTCTTTGAGATTTCACATGAACAACTGTTAAAAGTTACTCAGGCTACCGAAGAATACCATAATTCCTCCGTTCAATTAGGCCTAAGCGACGCACCCCAAGCTTCCATCCTTAACCTTTTTGCCAGCAGCGTGTTAGGATTTGAACAAAGTGCTGTGTGTCCACAGTGTGTGCAGACTGTAGTTACAGTACTGCCTGAGGCCTTTTGGAGGCGCAACACTTAGGTTTTAGTTGTTGATCTCCCTGCAGAGGAAATGGTCTCTAACATGTTCCGTTTGAGCTTCACCTTTACTCTGCAAACAAAAGTGTATTGGGAGTTGCACCTGGAATTGCCTATAATACTGAAAACAAAGGATACAGCCAATGGCCAAGTGTGACTTTGCTCAAGATGCAAAGGTGTTATACTGTCAGCTATTCCATCAATCAATAGATCATATCTCTCAAGGGTTAAAGACGACACAAGGGTTAACAAACAGCCATGTATATGGGCTCTTCCAGTCTCTCCACTGCTGGCTGTTCCAATTTAACGGGAGAGAGGAGCAAGAGGGTTAGGATCGTGACCGGTCTCTGACGAGCTGTTACCACCACCATCTTCAGCCAGAGAGGACATTATTTCTTCAGCTTCTTCTTGTGTTGTCACCCCGGCGGGAGGTGTGCCAACAGGGCTTGCAGCAGGTGAATCGGTCGTGCTATTAACGCCATCACTACACAGTTTCTTAGTAAAACCAAAATGAATTAAACTGCCTTGTTTTCTTTTTGCCATGGCTATATGATGCTAACTGCAGAATGGATTTCAAGGACTTTGCACGCCAATTAATGGCCTCCAATGTTTATATTTTTTCTACGAATCTTTGAATCTTTGAATTAACCAACAGTTAAACAACAGTCTATGGAGTTAACATGTAGGCCTACTAAACATGAGTTTAATTTGCACCTCAGCGCCACCACGTCTTGATGTTCATGACAAGAATAGCATGTATAGTTATCTTTATTGAAGTGAATTAGGTTTAAATCGCCGTCATGCATGAATGAATGATATTTTTGCAATTTTACACATAGTAATCCACGATGATCACATTACACAAAACTGAAATTGCACGTCAAAATGATAAACTGTTAATATTTTTAGAGACCCCCCCCTCCCCAAAATTTCACAAATCACGTTTTCAGGGGAGCCCATGTCTTATTAAGGGGAGCCGAGCTCCCCCTAGCTCCCCCGTAGTGCGCACCCTGTCAAACTCTTCTTCCCAGTCAAAGTAATAGGTTGCATAATCCAACAGTATACCAAAACTATTTATGTTGAGGCTAGACCAATCATCAACAGCCAACTTGACCTAGCA